>NW_027490294.1:473210-632228 GCF_050948175.1 Xylocopa sonorina
ACAGTTCCATGCAACGACATGGCGCATCTCCTTTCAGCGTATCAAAGTCTATAAAAACGCTGATCGAACGATGAAATGAGATCTGCCACCAGATAGCATGGAGCATTAGAACTCTGCTGCCTTGAGACGCAGGTACTATGAAGCGCCATCCCGTTGCATGGCTCTGTAGAATTTACATTCACTTGAATTGTAAAAGCAGATGAGCATAATGCATTGCATAGTAGATTAAAGCTAATGGAGCATTTATAGGGGCGGTAGTATTTAGAATTAGAGATAATATATGAATATTGTAAGTATATATACTGATTAAATATCTTTATTTAAAACGTCATAAAGTGCTATAAAATTAGATAGAATTTTGGGTGATGTAATGTATTTAGTGGGGATATTCTATTCCCAAACAGCTGAGATATATTATATGTGTAAATATATATACCAAATTGAAATGTTTACGTAAAATATCATGAAACGATGTATAATTAGGTAGGTAGGGTGTTAAATGTAATATAGTATTTGGAGGGGACATTTTATTTACGTTTATAGAAAGTTCTTGATGTGTTTAAATATATACACTAACCTGAAATGTTTACTTATACCTTTCGCTACGGCAGTCCTTTCCGTGCCAGTAGCGCCACTGAACGGGGCACCGCGCCATGCAGTGTGCATATTACGCATCTGTAGGTTTCGGTGTTCGCACTTACGTCTTTCATTGGCACCTTGGAATTCTCTTGTGTATATACTTTTTTGAGAGCTATGTAACAACTGTTTCGTCATATTATATGAAAAACATAAAAATGAGTATATTTTGAGTATTCAAAAATATACATATTAAAAAATTTTACTGCTATTATAACTAAAAATACAGTTGAGTTAGTGAGATATCAAATTATACGTTAATTCTTAGTAATGCAACTCGGTATGGTAAATTCTAAAGCAAGGTTCCACGCAAAGTCCAACATTACAATATTTACATTTATATCGAGACACGCGTCTCTTGTTTGTCGTAATGACGATGCATCTTCTATTTCGGTTTTTTTTCGTGGTTCATACAGCGAAGGAAAATGCCGTTCTGTTGACCGTAATGGATTGTTGTTGTCTCTTTGATGATATTAAGAAATGTTCATATGATAATTTTTCAGCATTTTTCGGATTAAATTCAAGTGTAATTTAGCCATAGATTTCGGTTTTCTTGTGTTATCCTTATAAAGACAATATGCATTCCATACTCATATGTCCAGCAAATGAAAAAATATTGACGTTACCATTTTACAGATTTCCGTGTCGAATTTAAAGTGCTTATCACTATGTCGGCTTTGTCGACACAACCCATACAATTATTATAGTTAACGACGCATAGGCGTTTTTGAATAATTTCGTTTCCTTCATGTCTAACAACCGTTGCACACTCTGAAGTATGCATAGTGGATAGCATATATATTTCTTTTTTATTCAGCCATTTCACAACTAATAAATTTTTAGTTGGCCGGGAAGATGCCCCTACTTTTCTCAGTGTATCAGTAATCTTTGGTATTCCTTGTCGCTTTTTTGCTACGGTCTCTCACGCATTTGTATGATTATTATATAGTAAATTAAGCAAGGCTGGACTTAAATACCAATTATCTAGGTAAACTGTATGTCCCTTTCCTAGATAGGGCGCCATTAAGGCTTCTGCTATTGTTCTCGATTTTCTAATTTTCTTATTTTGGCTGTTGACTACAGTCGATGACTCAGCTTAAAAAATAAGGTCTTGTACAAAACCAGTTCGACAATCACAAAGAATACATGATTTTATCCCAAATCTACTTCTTTGCAAAGGAATGTATTGTTCGAGTGAAAGCCGCACTTTATATAGAAGTATACTTTCATCGATGCATAATTTTTGGTAATAATAAAATGACTGGCAGAAATTTTTTCGGAGCATATCAACCACGTTCCTTATTTTATATAATTTACCATTGGTATACGTGATATCTTGACTGAAATGTAGCAACGATAACAATTTAAAATAGCTGTCTCTATGCATAATCTCAGCAAAAATGTCACTACGCTTGTCTACCCTCCAGTATTCCTCTAAGGACAACTTCTTATTGCGTGTCATTAGCAATGACACAGCAAAAAAGCAGTATATTTCGGACAGCATTGTCGCTTCACCATCTTTCATATTATAGTTATTTTTTTCCAATAGGCATTTGCTTCATTTAAAATAAATTGCACGAACTCGTCTGAAGCAAAGAGTTGAATGTAATCAATTGCTTTTTCTGATCTGCTAATATTTGGTATAATTCCTGTCTTTTGGGGGGTAAATGGATGTAACTTAGGGATGAATGTGTTTGGCGTCCAGGAATCGCAATCGTCCATATTGTCTGGCTCATTGTTCTCTACTTCTGAGTCTAAGGTACTACATGTATACCTTCTTCTTTTGTGCTCGGCGAAATTATCTTCGTTTTTACTCACGGTATCATTTTCGTAATCAGTTAATCCAATCAAAAATTGAATTCCTTTTGAACTCCGTCCAGAAATTGTAACGAGGGTGCAATTAAAAATTAAAAAACAAATTTTACGCAAACATAAAACTAAAATTTTTAGATAATCATTTATAATCTTAGAATTTACCTCAACTGTAAAAGTCGACAATAATCTATTCAACTTACATGTTGTCCGACTTATATTGGTACAAGAAAGACTTTATATTATAATCCCTGTTTTTTATTATAGTTTTGTGGCTTACAAATACTTCGTATGTCGAATATGTGTTTGGCAGGCTTTAGTACAGTACGAGCCACTAGATTCAAAAGATATTCTACCGATACGGTAGATTCTATTTTACCAAATGAGTCAGCGTAGGTGATCACGCGGCACCGACTATAGTCGGGACCGGTACACATAGCAGGTCTCGCGAACATCGACTATAGCCGGCATCAGTACTCACAGCGCTTCGCGCGGCCGCCGACTATAGTCGGTGTCCGTAGTGAAAGGGTTAGAACATCACGAAATTATATAAAATTAGATGAGATTTTAAATGTAATTGGTATTTAGGGGAATATTCTATTTGCAGTCAATTAAAATATATGATAAGTGTAAGTATATGTACCAATTTGATGTAACTAATTAAAACAGTATGGAATGATATAAAACTAGATAGAACTTAGGTGTAATGAAGCATTTAAAGGGGATATTATATATACACTTCAATAAAATTTATGATAAGTGTGAACATATACACTAATTTGAAATACTTATTTAACACATCATAAAAATAATATTAAAATTACTAATAATAAAAATAATATTATAAAATTACATAGGAATATGGATGTATTAGAGTATTTAGAGGGGATATTCTCTTTGAATTTAACTGAAATACATGGTAAGTGTAAGCTTGTACATTAGTTTGAAATATTTACTTCCAACATAGTGAAATTATATAGTATTAGGTAAGAATGCAGATCTAATGGAATATTTAGTGGGGATATTCTATTTAGAATCGACTATCATATATGATAAGTGTAAATATATGTACTACTTTGAAATATATATTTAAAATGTTAAGAAATAATACAAAATTAGATAAGATTTTAGATACAATTGTAGTATTTAGAGGATATTCCATTTAGGATTAACTAAAAAATATGTTAAGTTGAAGCATATATAATAATTTGAAGTAATTATTTAAAGCGTCATGAAATTATATATAATGAGGCACAATTTTAGGTTTAATCTAACGTTTCGAGGGGAAATCCTTTTTACAATTAAAATAAATGTCTCCAAATATTTGTGCCAATTTGAAATATTTATTTAAAAAATCGTGAAATAGTACGAAATTAGATGGGATTTTAGATGTAATGGACTATTTAGAGGGAGTATTCTACTAGCAATCAATTAAAATATATGATAAGAATAAATATATATATATACTAATATGGAATATTTATTATTAAAAAGTCATGAAATAATGTAAAATTAATTAGGATTTTGGATGTAATAGGGTATTTAGTAATGGTAATCTATTGACAATCAACTGTAATACACGATAAGAGTAAACATATATAATAACTTGAAACATGCACTTAGAACATCATAAAGTGCTATTTCTACAGACGCGTTTAGATGAGGAACTTTGAATTGTAAAACTGAGATTCGCCATCGCGTTGCATTGAACTTCCGAAGTCAATTACTTTGACAAGCTGATACTTAGAAGTGCAGAATAGTCATACGGAACTGTAGATATTGCACATTTTGTAACGTAGCACCAGGTAAACGTAACTGCGTTGTGTAGATACCTACAACTCGCTTACTTTGAAACGTAGAACTAAGAAGCTGTATGGACCATTGGAAGTCAATTACTATGTCAATTTGACAGTTAGAAGAGCCAACAATTACATGGATCTGTAGGAATTGCATACATTGTTATGAAGTACCTAGTAAGTAAAATTGGTATGTATAGAAACTTAGAACTAACATACACTGAAACGCTGAACTGAGAAACAAAATCGCGTTACATGGACATTTGCAAGTAAATTATTTAGACAATTTGATACTTAGAAGCGCTATTCTGTTACATGTACCTGTAGAAATTACATACTTTGTATCAAACAACCTGGTAATCATAGCTGCTTTGAATAGAGCTATACATTTTACTTAAATTGAATGGTTGAACTGAGAAACGCCATTGCATTGAATCGAGCATTATAACTCTATTACTCTAACACGTAGGCACAATGAAGTGCCTACACACTGCGTGGACCTGTAGACTCCACATCCTTTAGAAGTGTAAACGGAGTTAAGCATATTGGAATGCTTAGAAGATTGTACCCTACTAACTTAGAAACGCTGAAATTAAACGCGACCATTGCGATATATAAAGCATTAGATCCCTATTGCTTTGAAACGCAGACACTATGAAACGACAGCTCTTTACATTCAGCAGGAGGATTCACTATCATTTAAAGCGTACAAGCAGATATGTTTTATGCGATACATAGGAAATTTAAACCTACTTCCATTGAAACGTTAAAATGACAATCGCCACAGAAATGAATTAAGCATTAGTACTCCATTGCTTTGAAACGCAAATACTATGAAGCGTCATCCAGTTGCATCTAACATTAGAATAGATTCCTTTTAGGCTTTTCTTATCAATAGGGAAAATTTTGGGACCTAGCTCACCCGTAAAATCTGATGTGGTAGGAATTTTATCGACATCTGATCATTCTTCGCTGTAACTATACAATCCTGTGAACATTACACAATGACTGGAATCATCGGAATCGCTTGAATGCTGTAGTGGAATGGCTGTTGATCTTATTCTTGGACCCACATCAATATAGCAGTCCTCGACATTCATATCAGAATCTTCTGAATGTACCAAATAATCCGATAGAAAGTACGCAATATACTCATCAATAGTATCACTCATATTATGTGAGTAAAAAGTTACAAAATAATAAACCTTGTTATACTGGTAAACTAGAAGCGTAAGCCTACGAAACAGAAGATGACTGCATTGCAATGCATGGAATGCATTGTTCAAGAATAATTCTTGCTTTGATTGTTTCCAAACTATCGCATAAGTTTTATGTCTTGGGCATATGAAATGAAGATCGACATAACCATGGCAAGTACATACAAATTGCTGTACAAGATATTCAAACCAGCAAAAAAATTGCATATCATGGTGGGATCAGCACACAAGCGTCAGACTCAGAAACCCGCGTTTTCACGGGACCGGCGCTCAAGTGACATACTCAAAAACCTGCGTTATCGCGGGGACGGCTGTCAATGTGTCAACAGCTTCAGGTCTTCAAAAGAATGTAAATTGTACAGTTCCATGCAATGGAATGGAGCTTCTTGGTGTCTGTGTGTCAAAGCGGAAGAGTACTAATGCGATGGCACATAGCATTTTATCGCTTCGAGGTAAGTAAGCGGTATACTTCGATGCATGGCATTATGCTTATCTGCTTCTACATTTCAAGAGAAAGTAAATGCTAGAGCTCCTTACACCTGGATTGCGCTTCATAGTGTCTGCGTGGCAAGTCAATGGTATTCTAAAAAACACCATGCATTCCAATGGCCCACCTCATTTCAACGATTCGAAGTTAGTGAGCTGTAATCTTCTATGAATAGCATTATCCTTTTCTGCTTTTGCATTACAACAGAAAGTGTTCTAATGCTCCATTCAATGGTGTCGCGCATCTTATTTCAAAGTTTCAAAGTAAGTAAGTTGCAATCCTCCATACATAGCATTTTGTTTTTCTATTTCTACATTTCTAAAAAATGTGAAATCTACAGTTCCAAGCAACTGGATGGCGTTCCACAGTGTCTCGGTGTCGATACAGTAGAGTCCTAATGCTCCATGCAATGCGATGGCGCAACTCATTTCAACGTTCTGAGTAAGTAATTTGTAATTCTCTATGTATAGCATTATGCTTATTTGCTTCTACACTTAAAAATTTTTTTTCTTCTAGACACCAACTGGCCTGGCAGCCTATGACAGAAAACGAAATGAACATTTTTATTGGTGTCCTGCTTATATTGGTTGTAGCGCCACTGCTAGAAATTAGATTATATTGATCTCAAAAAAAGGATATGTATACAAACGCGGATATGAAAAGCGCGACCGGTTTACATCGATACATAGATATTTACACTTATCCTACATTTTCACGGCTTGGACCGTTTGAGGACCGTTTGAATAAACTTAGAAATATTGTTACCGAAATTGTCGACACTTTCACAATTACTGTTAAGACTTGTAAAAATATTGTAATCGACGAAACCATGGTTTCGTGGCGAGGATGCCTCAGTTCTTGCCAATATATCCCAGGAAAGCGGCATAAATATGGTATAAGACTTTGTTAACTGTGCCTTCCTGAAGGATGCACTCACAACATTCTTATTTACGTCGGAAAAAATGCAACTATAATAGTTAAAGTACATGCGCATGCTGTTGTTATGACGTTGGAAGTTGAATTATTATTTGGAAGCCGCGTATTATACGCAGATGGTTTTGACAATAGTGTCCCATTGGCCGAGGAACTTCTGCAAAAGGGAACATTTATTTGTGGTCCAGTAAAAATTAATAAAAAATTTCCCCAGCTGCAGGCCATACGAAAACAGCAACGGGGTGGTTTTATGTATTTTCAAAATCGGAGTGGCTTTAAATTATTAAAGTGGACGGATAAGAGGCCGGTATGCATGCTAGCCACTTCTGAAAACCACAAATGTGTCATTGTTCAGGGTGGTAACAATAAGTTAAAACCGGACATTGTGTTTCTTTATAACAAAGCTAAGAAAGGGTTTGACCATCCGACCAGATGTCTTCTTATCACAGTTGATTACGCAGAACAGTAAAGTGGTATAGAAAAATAGTTATCGAATTAGTATGCGGGGCTTCTCTAGTTAATGCCTGCTATATATATATAGAAAATGGAGTACTAAAGGTATGAAAATATTAAACTTCCGCGAAAAAGTTATTGATTATCTCTTCAGTACAGTGGATCATCACGGTGAACAAACGTCATCTGAAACTTAAGCAGTGCCCAAGAAACGTACACATTTTCTGCGGTCGTTCCATGGCCGCGCGAGAAAAACAAGGCAGGGCTGTAAAGAATATTATAAACGGATGTCTAGAATAAATGGCGGGTAGTATGCCGCGAATAAGGCGATAAAAATAAAAACCTGTTGTAACCGATGTAAGGGCCAACCAAAACTCTACCCAACATGTTTTGAAAAATTACATAAAAAGATTAAATAATTATGTTAGGTTTATAATATTGATTTGTTATATTTTAAGTATTGAATGTTTGTTTACAATGCGGAGAATTAGATCACTACAGCTTTGACAAGCAGACAATAAGAATTCCCAGCCCGGTGCAAGGTACAGTCTAATTTACATTCGTTTGAAATGTAGAAATAGGTAAGGGTAATGCGATACATAGAACATTACAACATTCTTGCTTTCGAACGTTGAAATGGGATACTTCACCGCACCGCATACAGCATTGGAACTCCATTGTTTTTACACGAAGACACTATGAAACGCCGTCCCGATGCATATGACTGTAGAATTCAGATTCTTCTGAAGTATAGATACAAATAAGCATAATGCTATGCACAGAAGATTACAGCTCACTTAATTTGAAACGTTGCAATGATATGCGGCATAGCAATGCATGGAGCATTAAAACTCCATTAAAACTCCATTAAAACTCCATTTGATACGTAGACATTATGAAGTCACTTCCTCTTGCATGAACCTGTAGAATTCACATACAGGATCCTTACTTTGAAACTTTGAAATGACAAGAGCCATTCGCACTGCATGGAACACTGCAACTCCATTGCTTTGACACGCAGACACACTGAAGCGCCATCCCGTTGCACGGAACTGTAGAATTCATGTTTATAGGGAGTGTAGATGCCGATAAGCATAATGTTATTAATTGAAGATTGCAGCTTACTTACTTTGAAACGTTTAAATGGGATTCGCTGTCGCATTGCATGGTACTTTAGAACTCTACCGCTTTGACACGCAGACACTATGAAGCGCTATTCCGTTCCATGGAAATGTATAATTCACAATCTTTGGAAATGTAAAGGCAGATAAGCATATTGCTTTGTTTAGAAGTTTTAGCTCACTTACTTTGAAAATTTGCAATGAGGTACGCCTTTGAATTGCATGAAGTACTAGACCTCTTCCGTTTCCACAAGCAGACTCAGAACAGCGCCATCCCGTTGCATGTAACAGTAGAAATCACAATCATTAGGCATAATATTATCTAGTGGCCATGATTTCCATTGCCTTTCCAAGATTTTTCATCAAACATGGTTTTTCGAGTCTTATCATGAATATAAGCTGTGGAACCGAAAATTCGTAAATACTTTACTTTAGGCTTTTTATCAAGCCACATTTCAAATGGCGTTTTGCTTTGTTTTAAAGCCTTTGTTGGGCTTAAGTTTATTAAATACGTCACAGTTAAAGCTGCTTCCATCAAAAACAGTTTATTTAAAGTGGCACCACTTATCATCGTGCGTGCCTTTTCTGTTACGTTTCTGACCATTCTCTCAGAAACACCAATTGGGGAGTTCGCAGAACTGTTAGATGGTAACTAGTACTCTTTTCTACACAATAATCTTTCATCTCATTTGACAGATATTCTCTGCCATTATCGCTATACAACTGAGCAACTTTTAAATTAAAATGGGCCTCGCATCTAGTTGCAAAATCTTTAAGTGCAGAAAATACTGTTGATTTATATGTAATCAGGTATGTTGCACGGTAAAGTATATATTCGACCACAAACAGGAGAAAATAATTCTTTCCGTTAATAGTTAAAGGAATAATAAAACAACATACATCTGAATAAATAATAAACAATGGTCGCTTTACATGCTTCATATTCTTTACCTTTTCGAATGATAACCGTGCTTGCTTAGCTTTAATGCAAGCCTCACATAAATTATCATTCGGCACTATCATTTCAATATGATTTACATCATTGACCATTTTTTTATTCATCAAGTCTACGAATTTTGATCTTCCAATGTGGCCCAAACGCTGATGCGACAGTTCATAGTCATTATTTATTGTACTATGAATCTGGTGATTAATCAACTTTTCACCATTTTTCATGTGAAAATCAGTAATAGATAAGCTATTTTATTCTTTACCTTTGATTATTTTCTCACCAGTTTTCATTACTTGAACGTTTCCATCTGTTACATATACGATGTCCATTCCTGCTTCTTGCATCCCTCTATCGGACAGCACCTTTCTGCCACCGAAATCTTCAAGGGTGGACTCAACTTGTCGAATGTCGGAAAGACATTATCACATTTGACAATGTGATCCGACGCTCCGGAATCCAACAGAAACTTTAATTTGTTTTTATCGTCTTCCCCATTTTCATTGTACCCCGTCATAAAGGCAAACGAGGATGACCAAATCTTTGCAATATTCAATTCTTCTGTTACTGGAGCTGCTTGGGCGATCACCTTTTTCTTTTCCGCATGCTGGACCGTTCTTTTATAATAGAAACGTTCTTCTATTTTATGCCCTTTCGCCCACAATCATGGCATTTTATATTTATCGTTTCTTTGGCCATTTAAATTATCTCTATCTGTATGTATCTTCTCAGTATGTAATACTTTCGCGCTTGTCGAGCAGCCTGTTCGTAATTTTACTTCATGGACCAATAAACCAGTTTTTAGAAATGCTAATGTTGGATTGTCTTCGGGAAATGTTCTATTGCCGTAATTACTCGCCATAGTACGTTGGAAGGATTAGTAGTAAATGGAAAGCTTTATCTGTTTCTTCTAATTTTGCACACGCTACTAAGAGTTCCGTGATTATGTCGTTGAGTGGTGTAAAATGTTTTATCAAGGGCTGCTCTCCCTGTAGTTTTAAATTTAATAGTTTTTTTCTAACAGCCAATTGCGTGGCTAAACTATCTCTTTCATATATGCCATCCAATTTCTGCAAAATTTCAGCAGCAGTTTTCGCATTATTTGCGAAGCTCAAAATGGAATCTGCTAAATATTAAGCATCCTCTCTGCTTTCCTCCAATTTTCAGTTATTTTTACTGGAATGGATTCATCAATAATTATCCAATTCGCTTAACAGAGTATCAATTCTTAATTGCAACATACTGTAGCGATCACCATCAAATTGTTTAATGTTCCTCTTGGTTTTTGTACTTTCCATATTTCTCTTTCCTTTCATAAGGAAAGGTTTATATTCACTAATAATGTTCCTTTAATAGTATAATCACTTATTTATACTTCTGATATTACACTTATAATCACATAATCACGTACACAAAAGTTATCACTAAAAAGAATATCTACTAAAGTGTTAATACTATTAAAATACGTAAACTGGGCCCACAACCTATTGAATTATGGGTAAATATAAACGAAAAGCTGTCCAAAGTTCTTTATAGTCTGTAACTTTATTCTTAAGGTTTGATGGTACGTCTTTACGTTTAAACGCTCTAATAATTGTGAGGACACCGCATAGGAAATATAGGGTCCTCCCTCCTAAAGAAATAGACGGCGCAAAGTCTGCACGTGTTTTCCTTTCAGGCCACGAGGTATAAACAGTCGTGAACCCTACTCGAACCGACAGAACTATTTCACAGTTTATATACTGGATTCCATTTCCTAACTCAAGATTCATTTTTGTTTCTCCGTTGACATTTGAAATAATGCAATAGCAGTAAGCTGTTATGTATAGCATTACAAATATTTGCCACAACACTTCAAAAGAACGTTAATTCTATATGTCCATGCAACAAGATAGCCCTTCATACAGTCTGCCTGTTCGAGCAACAGGATCCTAATGCTTCATGACATGCAGTGGCGAATCTCACATCAATGTTTACAAGTAAGTAAGCTGAAACATTCTATGCATAGAATTACGCTTGTCAGCTTTTACACTTCAAAGATATGTGAATTCTGCAATTTCTTGAAACAGGATTTCGCATCGCATTGTCTGCGTGTCGTAACAATAGAGCTCTAATGCTACATGCCGTGCAATGGGCCATTTCGTTTCAACATCACAAACTTTGTAACCTCTAACCTTCTGTGCATAGCATTATACTTATCTGCGTGTGCACTTCACAAGAATGTGAATTCTATAATTCAATGCAACGGGGTCCGTCTGCATAGTGTCTGCGTATCAAAGAAGTAGGGTTTTAATGCCCCATGCCATGCGATAGCGCATCTCATTTCAACGTATAGAAGTAAGTAGTCTGTAATCTACTATGCATGACATTATGCCGGCTGCTTCAACACTCAAAGAATGTAAGTTCTACAGTTCCATGCAACAGGAAGCAGCTTCATAATGTCTACGCGTCAAAGCAACGAAGTTCTAATACCCCATTCAATACTGGGGCAAATCTCATTCCAACGTTTCAATCAAAGTAAACTGCAATCCTCCATGCATAGTATTATGCTTAACTGTTTCTACACTTTAGAAGAAAGTGAATTCTACGATTCCATGCAATGGAATGGCGCTTCACAGTGTCTGCGTGTCAAATGAGGAGAGTCCTAATTCTCCATGCATTAGTGAGTGAGTTATTCTTCACTCGGCCGTCCTGCATGAACAATCGTTCCGAATGTCATGCCGTCATTCTTCATTCATGTCGTCTTCGATTTCAGATAAATATCATAGATTTCTTCGATCCACAATTTCATAGAATCTGCTGACATCGATGTTTATAGGGGTCCTTCTCCTTCCCCTACCGTTCGAACTACAAATCGTTGATTGCGTAAAACTCGTGTAACTTCATACGATTCAAAATATTTATGAGCTATTTTTAGACCAGGACTCTGTTGTACATGTTTAATTGCTACTAGATCTCCTTCACGATAAATTCTAGCTTTTCGTCTACTCTTGTTAAAAGTTCGCCTATTCTCTCGTTGGATTCTGGATATATTTTTGCGTGCTTGAGTCGTACTTCATCTCGTTTATCTTGAAAACGTGCGATCCATTCCTTTTCAAGTATGTCTCGGATGCCAAGATGACATTAAGACGTGAATGTGTCCCAGAGAGAAGATGAAATGGTGACGTGCCAATACTTCGATGTATTGTTCATTTCAAACATTTTTGACCTACTTCTAAGTACTTACATCATTCACAGGGCTTAGGTGCAGCTAATTTTGCTGACAACAGTATGAATGTTCTATTAAGATGTTCAACTTGACCACTAGCTCTAGGAATTCCTGTTGTAGTTGAAACACGTTTTATATTCTTTTCTTGACAGTATTGCTTGAAACCATTTGCTGTGAAAGCCGTACCCCTATCAGAAATTATTCGACGCGGATTACAAAAAATATTCGCTAGCTTTTTTAGGCGTGACAAAACTTAAGCTGTAGCAGTAGGTTTTGTAGTATAAAGCCATGTAAATTTTGCAAAAGCATTTACCACTACAAATATGAACTGATACGTTTTCTTTGCTGATGGCAGCGGTCCAAGATAATCGATATGAAATGTATTAAAAGGAATACTCCCGTTTTCAATCGGATTTAAATGACACTCCTGCTTCCCCTGCATCTTTTCGGCTAAGATGCATGTAACACAATTCTTTACCACCTTTTCCACTTGCTGCCCAAGATTTGGAATCCAATAATCTTTACGTACGATAGCCTCAGTCTTGACTATAGACAAATGTCCACACTCATAAGCTTGCCTTATTTCTTGCTCTGTACAGAAAATTTCCCCGTAGATCATAATCATTCGTCTTGTTTTGAAGTACCTAATCTCGAAGTTTCATAACAGTCTCATCATCTTCCTGTGCTTTCTGCAAACGTTCTGTAAGGCTTGCATCAGATTCATCGATTAAGAAAATCGCAGGAGGTGCATTTCTACTAAGCGCAGCAACATGTATCATGTCCTTCTCTGGACGATGCTGTATCCGGTAATCAAATTCTTCTAACGATAATGTCCATCACGCAACTCACAAACAAAGATCTATCTTATTCATTGCAAGAGTAAAATTTCGGCAATAAGTAACAATAACAAACGAAATTCCTAGTAAATAAACTCCTAATTTCTTCAAAGCTTTTACTATTGCTAAAACCTCAAACTCATAGCTACTGCATTTAGATTCAAGAGAAGCTGTCTTACCACTAAAAAATAATATTCGTGGTGAAAAGGTTGATCTTCGTTATTTGTTTGAAATAAAAGTGCTCCGTACCCTAACGCAGAAGCATCTGTATGCAACTCCATCTCTACTTCTACTTGATACAAATTCACTATTCGGTTCTCACTCAGTAAAAATTTAAGTCGTATGAATGCTTCCTTTTCAGTCACTCTAAAACAAAATTTAGTATTCGCTCGCAGAAGGTTAGACAAATGTCGCGCAATTACTGGGTATTCACGTGTAAATTTACGAAAATTCCCGATTAGTCTAAGAAAACTTTGTATGTGTTTAACATTGGAAGTCATCGGATTTCATCAGTTTTAGCGAGGGGCGAACATAACCATTGCTATATATATACATTATATATATAACCATACATGCCCGAGAAATTTGACAGAAGTTTGCACAAAACAATACTTTTCCCAACTGAATATTAAACCGGCTCCGCTTGCTATAATTCAAACTCTTTCAAGATTTTTGATCCTACTTTTAATATCATGTGATGAAGTAATCGAATAATCTATGTATGCTAAAACTATTCTCTCTCGAATAAGATCTCTAAATATAGTATTTATAAACCTTTGAAAAACTGCTGGTGAATTACATAGACCAAAAGGGATTCGTAAGACTTCATAATGACCATCTGATACAATAAATGCTGTATACTTTCGACCTGACTTATCCTGTCACATGTGAAAGAAACCGTTTCTCAAGTCAAGAGTAATAAAAATGCGCGTGCCTTGAAACAAATCTAATTGATCTTCGATCAATTGTAACGGATATCTATCTTTAATAATTTTCTTATTAATTTGTCGATAATCCACACATAATCCAAACGAAACATTTTTCTTCCGAACGAGGAAAACCGGAATCGCATAATCAGAAGTAGGCAACTAGGCGACTCCAGCCACAATCCACTGTTCTATCTGCGCATTAACAATCTCTTTTTGCAAGGCTGACAATTGTCTCGCCGATTGATATACAGACTCTTCGCCTTTCAGTATTAATTTCAATGGAATTTCACGTTTAAAGGTTTTACTTGGCTTGTAACTACTAACAAGATTTTCTATCGTCACTCGCTAATTAGGATCTAATACACCAGACACATCAACTTGATTTTCTTCTAACACGTCACTCGTTACATCTATTTAAAATATTTCCGGTACTATATTTTCTCTTTCAACAATTTCGAGCGTTACTTTCGATAATGGACGAATGATTACTTTACCATCTCTAATGCTGACATCGGTTACATTTAAGGAATTCGTTCCTATTAACAGCTTGTGTCGCACAATGGTATCAGAGATTACTTGTATTCAAATCAATATGAGTGCCCATCTACGGAAATTTCTGCTTGAAACTCACCTAATGTTGTACCATTCCTTGAACCTTCGAAATGTAATTCATTGCGTCGTAATTGCGGAGAACCAAGCTTAATGTACTCGTCTGTGCGAATTAAACTAAAATCAGTTCCTGAATCCATTAATGCTTTGATCTCGCATCCGTTAAGTAAAACATTTTTGAGATACTTTCGGTACGATACTCCTAATGTCGCGCAGCTCTCTTCACTCGCTTTAAATTTCTTGGAACGTTTCGACGCAATATGTCCACGTTCTTCACATATAAAACATTTTACACCGCGATCTTTCGTTGGACAATTCACGCTAATATGATCGTGCTCACCACAATTATAACATCGTACAATATTACCGATAAATTCTTTTATCTCATCCACATTGACAATCTCTTTTCTTTCATTTCTAACGAAACTGTCATTACATATCTCAAACTTTGTTGACCTCTGCACACTCGACATACCTCGATCTCCAAGAATTACATTTTCAAACGCTTTCGAAAGTTGATTGGTTGTTGTAAACTGTAGAATACGCGCGTGGTTCCGGAGCATTTCATCGGGAATGCCGTCAATCAGATATTCAAGTATTTCATGGTCGTTGATTGGTACTCGATTTCCAAGAATGTTCTTCTCGTGCAAATATTCATGAAACGTCTCGTTCCTGTTCCATAACCGCTCTTCAAATTTCTTCTTCGTTTCAATTTTGCTTTGCGGATGATAAAACAACTCATAATTCTTCCAGCAGTCGGTTGAATGCCATAGTTGTATATTCTGGTTTAGAAAGAAATCATTCAAGTGCTTTTTCCTTCAGTAGCATACCGATAAGTATTCGTGCAACGTCATCTTCCAATTTATATGTCGTCTTGAATAATTTGGTCTGCTGCTCCCAAATTTTATAATCACCAGATTTACTTTAGACTATTAAGAAATTGTCACCGCTACTAACAACATCAAATAGTTCGCCTTCAAAATTACGCATCGATCTTCGTTGCTCATTTTTCGAATTTTACTCAACCTGTAATTTTTGTCGCACCGGATCTAACTCAAGGCGCAACACGGCTAACTCACGTTCTGCTAATACACCAGCACACGACTCCTCATTATCTTCATGAACTTCACGTTCCGTCTGGGTCAACTTCCATCAAACGGGAAATTAATTCAGCTTTCGAACCAGCAGTAAGTAGTTTATGCTCTATTAATACCTCTCTTAGCGCTGTAACTGTAATTAATAAAAATAATTTTACTCAAATCGATCATTGTAAAAATTATTACTCGACACTTGCGTTTAAACTCGAATTGTCTCCACACGAATAATTAATTTTCGTTCTCGCACTATCTCTAAAAACTACACTCGCATCGCTTGAGTATCTTCTCGGACGTTCTAGACCGTCAAGGAATTATCTTGAACGCTCTGTCTTCAAATATTCGATAATACTTCAATCTTTAGAACGTATCCAATTTAATTCTTGAATGTCTTCTTGATAATTACTACGCCCGAGACCCCAAAATTGTAGGAAACTTATTAATAAAAGACAATTATAAGATTTTTTATATCATTAAATAGTTCTTTTCAACTGAGATATTACTCCAAAGACTGCTAATGAACAACTGCTTCATTATTTTAAAACACTCACACGAAAAACTCATTTGCTTCGCACATTCGCTCTCACTCGCATTCTAGAATATTCCACGTACGTAAGATTGACATTAAACCTGAGTTATTGATTAACATTTAAATTAAGATTATTTCATTATCCTTCAATAACATTATGCTTGCCTGCTACTACACATTAAAGGAATATATACTCTGCAGTTCCTTGAAACGGGATGGTGCTTCACAGTATCTGCGTGTGAAAACCATGAAGTTCTAATGTTCCACGCAACGCGATAATACATCTCATTTCAACATTTCAAAGTAAGTAACCTGTAATCTTTTAAGCATATCATTATGCTGATCTGCTTATACACTTCTAACGAATGTGAATTCTATAGTTCCATTCATTGGGTTGCGGCATTATAGTGTTCACGTATTATAGCAGCAGAGTTCTACTGCTGCATGCAATGCGATGGCGCATCACATTTCATCATTTCGATGTAAGATGTAACTTTCTATGCTCACGATTATGTTTGCCTGCTCCTACGCTTTAAAAGAATGTAAATTCCACAGTTTCTTGCAAGGAGATGATACTTCATAGTGTCTGTGCATCAATGCAGTAGATTTCTAATGCTACATGCAATGCGATGGAGCATCTCATTTCAACGCTTCGATGTAATTAAGTTGTACTCCTCTATACGTAGCGTTACGCCTTCCTGCTTTTGCACTTCATAAGAATGTGAATACTACAGATCCATGCAATTTCATGGAGCATAAAAGAGTTTAAGTGTCAAAGCAGTAGAGCTCTATTAATCTATGCAATGTGATAGCACATCCCATTTCTACCTTTCAAAATAAATAAGCTGTAATCATCTGTACACATCGCTATACTTATTTGTTCCTACATTTCCGAAGAATGGAAATTCTTTAATTCCATGCAACGAAATGGCGCTTCATGATGCTTGCGTGCCAATGCAATGCAGTTCTCATGCTCCATGCATCCCTCATTTCACAAATTCTGCAAAATCCCTATTAAACACTTAGTAGCAATAAACTCGTAAAGCAACAAGATGTCGTCTCATCGTAAATTTCAAAATCAAGCCTTCGTAGTGATTCTTCAAATTGTGTATACCATGCAGCTGGCCGTTTTATTGTCTTATTTCCCGCTTCTCACAATTGTCGCAACCAACCTACAACCGTTGGTCCCACTCTTCGCGCCATCTTGTCTCCTCCCAGTTCCAGAGAAAGAAGCAAATCTACAGATTTTCCACCAATAACGTCTCATTGATTTGCCACACCCTTGACCACCCCTCCATACAAATTCACATTAAAACACTCTGACTTCATGACTGATGAGCTTAGTAGAAATTCAGATTCAGACATATCCGAGAACATGAAAAACACTAAAACCTTTTAATTCATTTTAAGTTAAGTATAATTGTTTGTTAAGGAATCGTATCAATTCCAATTATATCTATCTACTTCCCTATTACTGTAACAGGTATTAGAGCGCACGTTGCAACTGTGACGAAAAGATACGTAATGAAGATTTACGTCCTTCGTAGGCTTATCAACCGAAAATGAGCCTCGTCGACTGCGAGTTATAAAAACGAACAGTTAAAATCAGTGACGTGAGTGCCCGAACTACAGTGTCAATCAATCAACATTCAGTGATCGAAGAACCATGCCAGTGATCAAGCCAACGCTCCAGGACAAATTGAGATTCTCAGCAGCAACAAGTCGGACATACCAGGGAATCCAGACATCATGACAGAGCTTAACAAACCTGTTATCTCCACATTGAAAAGGTAGACTCGTTTATTCGTCCATTCCTTTCTTATTCATGTTCCACGATGACAACCCGATCGCTCGAAAAAGCTCAGTCCATTCCCCATGAAATTATTCTCAGTTCACTGCGGCGTAAACGTGGTACCACATTCGGTCAAATCACTACCTTCACGCGACTCCTTAACACAGGCAAAACATCAGAACAACCGGATATACGTTTACTACAAACCCATCTTTACGCGTTAACTGAAACGTGGAAACGATTCGATGGCATCCAATTTGACCTCGAAGAATAAAACGAAACAGAAACGTCACGTCTTTACAAAATTCAAAACGACTACTTCTCTATCACAACTCGCTCTGATTCGATATCATAACTCGACGCGATTGAGTTATTGAAAGGTAAATACGACTGTATAAGTCGGGCTGCCACTAAATATTGTGATGCAATCTGGAATATTCTTAAACCGCCAAGGAACACTGCAGAAACACTGGGCAATATCGTCGACACCGTCAACCAACTTCTGCGCGCACTGAAAAATTCCAAAGAAAACATCTCGCAATGGAACACTTCTGCTTTCCATCATTCGAGGAAAGATAAATGCTAATACGTTATTCCAATGGGACTCACAGTAAAGACAACAAGGTGCCGTCTTACACGGATCTTCTAGAGTTTTTGGAGAAACGGGCCAACTGTGTACCAGAGATGAACGCAAGGGCAAGCTCAACCGCAAGTCGGGTCGACGGGAGACTATCGGACCATTCACGTTCCACGAATCAACGTACTACGGAGAAATCAGGTGACATTCTGATGACGATTACACCGAAAGCAGAACAAGCAGGACAACCATAAGAACCCAAAAGTGTTCAGTATGCCACGGAGGGCACCGCATCTACACATGTGAAGATTTTCTCTAAGTCTCAACTTATCAAAGTAATTGACATCTAATGCTCCATGCAACATTTCTTTTCAACGATACAAAGTAAGTAAGTTGTAATGTTCCATGCATAGCATAATGCTTATCCACTTCTGCACTTCAGAAGAATATGAATTCCACAATTCCTTACAAGGGGATTGCGCTTCACAGTGTCTAGTTGTCAAGGCAATAAAGTTCTGCGGCTACTTGCAATGCGTTGGCGCATCTCCTTCTTACGTTTTAATGCATGTAAGCTGTAACGTTCTATACATTGCGTTATGCTTATCTGCTTCTGGACTTCAAAGTGATGTGAATTCTACAGTTCCTTGTAGCGTGATGGCTTCTCCTTTCAACGTAAGTAAGTAGTAAGCTTCAATACAAGCCACTATGCATACTTGGTTCTACAATACAATTACATGCAATTTCTACATATCCATGTTACTCTATAGCTCTCCTAAATACCAACTTGTCAATGTAATTAACATCCAATGTTCCATGCAACGCGATGGAAATTCTTAGTTCTATGTATCAAAGTAAGTAAGTTGTAAGGTTCTACACAATACAATCGTGCTTACTAGTTTCTACACTACTATGTATGTTATTTCTATAGTTCCATGTTACTGTATAGAGCTTCATAATGTCTACTTGTCAAAGTAATTGAGTTCCAAACGTCCATGCAACGCGATAGTGTTTCTCAGTTCTACAATTAAATGTCTCTGTTGAATTCACACTTCATGATGTTCAAAGTAAAAATTTCAAATTAGTATATATATTCACACTTATCATATATTTTAGTCAAGAGTAAATAGGTAATCCGCCGTCCAATTGCTCCAGTACAATTAAATTCCATATAATTTTGTATCATTTCAGGATGTTTTAAATAAACATTTCTAATTAGTATATATACTTACACTCTCCGCTAAATCTAAGCAGAATAGACACTATAAAAACTCCAGTAGCTGTAATCTTCTATGCACTGCTTCATTCTTATCTGCTTCTACACATTAAACGAATCTGAGCTTCACAGTTCCTTCCAACTGGATTACGCATC
The DNA here is from genome assembly GCF_050948175.1 of Xylocopa sonorina. Lineage (NCBI taxonomy): Eukaryota > Metazoa > Arthropoda > Insecta > Hymenoptera > Apidae > Xylocopa > Xylocopa sonorina. The sequence goes on from NW_027490294.1 coordinate 493,558, forward strand.
ATTATGCCTACGTGTCAAAGCAATAGAGTTCTAACACTCCATTCAATGCGGTGACACATCTCATTAAATGTTATAAAGTTAGTAAGTTCTAATGTTCTATACAATGTATTGATTTCATTTCCCTCTATACATCAAAAGTATATGAAGAACATAGTTACTTGCAACGGGATAGCGCATCATAGTGTCTGCGTGTAAAAGCAATAAAGATGTAATGCTCCTTGCAATGCGGAAGCGCATCCCGTTGCAACGGTTCGAAGAAAGTAAGTTGCAATCTTCTACTCGCAGAAATATTGTTTTCTGTTTCTATACTTCAAAAAAATGTGAATTCTTCAGTTCCATGCAACGGAATGGCACTTCGTAGTATCTACGTTCCAGAGCAATAACGTTCTCTCTCTCGTTTCACGGAACTGTATAATTCACATTCCTTTGGAATGTAGAAGCAAATAAGCATGATATGATGCATAGAATGTTACTGCTCACTTTGTAACGTCGAGAGCCATCGCATTATATGGAGCAATAGAACACTACCGCGTTGCATCGAAGACACTGCAAGGCGCCATCTGGTTGCAGGGTACTGTACATTACACATACTTTTGAAGCGTTGTAACAGGTAAGCATAATGCGACGCATGGAGCATTACTACCTACTTATCTAGATACGTTGAAAAGATATGGGCCATCGCGATGCATGAAGCATTAGAAATATATTCCTCTGATACAACGACATTATAAAAAACCACTCCGTTGCAATGAAATGATGAGGGATTCACATTATTTTGAAACATAGAAGCAAATGAGAAGATTTCGATGCGTAGAACATTACAACCTACTTACTTTGAAGCGCTGAAATGATATGCGCCCTCGCGATGCACAAAGTAATCTATTGGTTTGAAAAGCAGATACTATGAATTGCCATCCCGATGCAAGCGACTGTAAGATTCACATTCTTTTGAAGCGTAGTAGAAGTTAGGCATAATGTGATTCATAAGACATTACAACCTAATTACCTTGAAGCGTTGAAATTATATGCGTCATCGCAATGCATAGTGCATTAGAACTCTATTCGTTCAAAACGCAGACACTGAAACACCATCCCGTTGCAAGGAACTGTAGATTTCACTTTCTTTTGAAATATAGAAGCAGATCGGCATATTGCTGTGCATAGAAGATTGCAACCTACTTATTTCGGAACATTGAAATGAGATGCGCCATTGCATTCCATGGAGCATTAGAATTCTATTGCCTTAAAATGCAGACATTATGAAGCACCATCTCGTTGCTTGAAACTGTAAATTTCACAGTCGTTTGGAATGTAGGAGCAAATAAGCATAATGCAATGCATAGAATGTTACTGCTTACTTACTTTGTAACGTTGAAATAAGATGCGCCATGGCATTGCATGGGGCATAGGAACTCTATTGTTCTGAAACGTAGACACTATGAAGGGCCATTCCGTTGGAGGGAATTGTAGCATTCACATTATTCTAAAATGTAGAAGCAGGTAAGCACAATGCGATGCATAGAACATTACATACTTGCTTTGAAGTGTGAAACTGAGAAGCACCATCTTGTAGCACAGAATATTTTTTTATTGCTTACGACGAATTATAGTACTGAGATGCTCCATCTTGTTGCAAGGAATCTTCAAAGCTGCTCATACTGACATGTAGACACTCAGATGCGACATCCCTTTTCGTGGAACTTTGGGAATTACTTTGAAACGCAGGACTGTGAAGCTGCATCGCGTTGTATGAAGATATAGGAAGTGCTTACTATGAAACGTAGAAATAAGAAGCGAAATCATGTTGCATAGAACTTTGCATCTTACGTACTCTGAAACGTATAAACTGATAGGGACAATCACTTTACATAGATATATAGAACACACAAAGTTTTAAGCGTTGAACTTAGAATTTGTGAACTTGCTTTGAAACGTTGATAGTGAGGAGCTCCATCGGCTTTCGTAGAACTTCAGAACTCACTTGCTATGTAACGTAGACAGATAAGGGCCATCGCGTTGCTTGAAACTTTAGAACTTGCTTACTTCAACAAAGATTTCTATTGGCTTCGTCCGTTCTTTTAGAAGAGTTCTTGATAAACCACTTAATTTTCACGTTTGCAATATTTTTATATATATGCCAGGTGTAATCGTTTAAGTTTAAAGATGATTATTTAGTGTTGATTATTATTTAGTAACTCGGTTATAAACGTGTCTGCATAAGACTTAATCAGTATGTTCATAAGCCTGAAATTTATGCAGTTATTTGTTAGTCACTTATTGTTCAAACGACAAAGATTCTGATCATTTGAAGATGGTTGACTTTCATCAATTTCATCAAAAATTGAAATACTGTCCAACTGCTTGTATTAAAGACTATAATTAAAGTTTTCAAAATATTTTTCCTTTCATAGATGTATCACGTCTGGGGTCGCGGAAAATTAACCGTATGGCGGAGCAGCACGCAGTCTCGAATGGTTCGACTCGCACAATTGGATGGAAGAGCGGTTTCTTTTTGGATCGCGAAACACTGCGCGAAAGTCACGGACGCGAGTATATAAAAAAGGGGACTTACCTTTCGAAGTCTTGGAAGCCGCTAATTACTAACGTCGTTCCAGGTATCGTCCTCGGCGAGGATCATCCTCTGGTATGGTTCCTGCATACGGGCTGTGAGGCGGAATCGACAATGGAACGAGTACCCAGGCAGGCTTGTCTCTGGTGCGGATCGGCGACGGGGGCGGCGATACGGAATGGCTGTCCGGTCAGCAGACAGCAGGAGATGAGACGATGAAGTGGTGGACGATGGAATAGCTACTTGTACCCAAGTATTCACGCACTAGAGAACGCAGGAAGTTCTTCCTTCCCACGCGTCGAATTCGTTTATTCGTAGCCGAACGGCGCATTCAAATCGGATTCCAAAACTCCAGCTACGGGTCCACTAGCGGAGGGGGTCGCTCTAGTTTGCCGATCCAGAGATATGGAAAACGATGTATATCTTCTCCTTAGTCGAACTGTGGCACAATGCAGCTAAGCGGAGGGCCGCTCTAAATTGTCGGTAACCAAGCGTAACTAAGGGTCAGAACTCCTTGAATGATTTTGGAAGACGCGTGAACTCGTGGAAGACGTCGTACCGTAATGATTTTAATGTAATATAAGACAAGGAATACATTGAGAATAATGAGAGTTTGTAAATACTGGTAAAAATAAGATATATTCTAAGTAAAATCTAAGCCTACGCTTTACTGCTCCATGCTAAGAATGACTAAGTACTAGAATCGTTTATTTAGAATAAAGTTAAAGTTAGAATTGGAAATAGCACCTTGAATTCTGAGTTAGAATAGTAACGAAATAGCAAACATCTTCAACTGAGGTGGAGTAAGGCCCGCAGGCATGATAGGTACGGTCGCGATGAGCGCTTGGATCGATCTGTACTCGTCGAGCGCTGGGCTTGATCTATACGTTGACTCGCGGAACCGCGACCTCCTCGGATCGCGCGGGAACGCGAGTCACTAGGCCCTGGAGTGGGACGGACGCTCACCACTCGCGGTGGTGCGGACGGTCGTGGTGAGGCGTGCGCGCCCGGCGTGAGCTGGCGCGGCTCTAATTATGAATAATACGCTTTCTAAAATTATGATTACACATGAAATGACTTATGCTATACTTGTGTGTTGCGTCCTGTTTGTACATAGAGTGCCGTATGCTTAAATACTAGAATTCGCTTGGTTATAGACATGAGCATAATACGAATATGTGTGCGTAACTGCGGGCGACCCTCGTGGTGCGTGAAATTGTCCTCGTGCGGAGGCTGTGGTTGGTGTCTGCTCCAACTGTCTGACGTATGCGCGTCGAGGCGCGATCGTGTGATTCAACTCCTTGGTGCGAGGGTGGCTGCCATAGCTCGGTGATCAGACTGTGTTACCGTGTGTCGGTTTGCTCGTCTCTGCAATGGCGGCAGGCGCTGTATGCAGCTTTGCCGGGGGTGTAGGAGGTACCGGGAGGTTCGGCGAGCATCATAGTTGTATTCTTCTAGAATATCAATGCAACGCGTTACATATACCTCGTTTACACGTCAAAAGAATGTAAATGCCATACTTCCTTGCTACGGAATAGCGTTTCCAGATGTCTACATATCGCAGCAATAGAGTACTAATGCTTCACAAAACGCGACATTGCAACTCATGACAAGATATAACGTCAGTGCAACGCGTTATGTACGTCTCGTCAGCACATCAAAAGGATGTAAATCCCACACTTCCTTATGACGGAGTAGCGTTTGTAGATATCTCCATATCGCAGCTATAGAGCTGTAATGCTTCATTAAACGCGATATCGCATATCATTTCTATGTCTCACGATAGGATGTAATACCAAATGCAACGCGTTATGTTTATCTCGTTTACACTTCAAAAGAATGTAAATACCACACATACTTGCTACGGACAAGCGTTTCTAGATGTCTACGTATCGAAGCAATAAAGTTCTAAGTCTTCATAAAACGCGACATCACATCTCATTTCTGTGTGTCACGATAAGATTTTATATTTAATGCAACTCGTTATATATATCTCGTTTACACCTCTAGGGAATGTAAATGTCGCCCTTCCTGGCGACGGAACAGTGTTTCTAGATCTCTGAAACAATGTAGTACTAACTCTTTATAAAACGCGATATGTCATATCATTTCAATGTCTCATGATAAGATGTAATATTCAGTGCAACTCATATGTATATCTCGTCTATACCTAAAAAGAATGTAAATGCAACTATTCCTGGCTACGGAACAGCAATTCTAGATGCTCTGCGTATCGAAACAATGGGGTTTTAACATTTTATAAAACCCGATATCCCATCTCATTTGTATGTCTCAAGACAGGATGTAATATTTAGTGCAGCGCACTATTTATATATCTTCTACACTTCAAAAGAGTGCAGATGCCTCTCTTCCTTGATACGGAACAGCCTTTCAAGATATCTACGTATCGAGGAAATAGATTTCTAACTCCTCATAAAACGCGATATAGTATCTCATTCCATTGTCTCATGATAAGATGTAATATTCAATGCAACGCGATACGTACATCTGGACAACACTTCAAAAGAATGTAAATGTCACACATCCATCCGACGTAATGGCGTTTCTAAACGTCTACGTATCGAAGAAATAGAGTTCCAATGTTTCCTAAAACGCGATATCGCATCTCACTTCTATGTCTCATGATAAGATGTAATGTCAATTCACCGCGTTGTGTATATCTCGTCCATACTTCAAGAGAATGTAAATCCCACACTTCTTTGCAACGGAATAGCGTTTCTAGAAGACTACGTATTGAAGCAATACAGTTACATACATTTGATATACTAACGCGATGCACTGAATTACATATTATCAACTAACATAGAAAGGAGATGAGATATCGCGTTTTATGATGATATAGAACTCTACTTCCTCGATGCGTAGACATCTGGAAACACAATTTCCTAGCGAGGAAGTGTCGCATTTACATTCTTTTTAAGTGTAGACGAGATATACATAACCCTTCGCAATGAATATTATATCCTATCATGAAACATAAAAATGAGATACGATATCGCGTTTTAAGAAGCATTAGAACTCTATTGCCTCGATACGTAGACACCTGAAAACGCTATTTCCTAGCAAGGAAGTGTCGCATTTACATTCTTTTGAAGCGAATACGAGGTATACGTGACACTTCGCAATGAATATTATATCTTATCACGAAACATAGAAATGGGATGCGATATCGCGTTTTTAGATGCATTAGAAATCTATTGCTACGATACGTAGACACCTGAAAACGCTATTTCCTAGCAAGGAAGTGTCGCATTTACATTCTTTTGAAGCGAATACGAGGTATACATGACACTTCGTAATGAATATTATATCTTATCACGAAACATAGAAATGGGATGCGATATCGCGTATTTAGATGCATTAGAACTCTGTTGCCTCGATACGTAAACATCTGCAAACGCCAATTCCTAGCACGGAAGTGTCGCGTTTACATTCTTTTGAAGTGAATGTGAGGTATACATGTCACTTCGCAATGAATATTATATCTTATCATAAAACATAGAAATGAGACGCGATATCGCGTTTTAAGAATCATTAGAACTCCATTGCCTCGATACGTAGACATCTGCAAACGCTATTTCGTAGCAAGGAAGTGTGGCATTTACATTCTTTTGAAGTTTAGACGAGGTATGCTTAACACTTCGAAATGAATATTATATCTTAGAATGAAACATAGAAATAAGATGCGATATCGCGTGTAAGAAGCATTACAACTCTTTTGCTTCGATACGTAGATATCTGGAAACGCTATTTCCTAGCACGGAAGTGTGGCATTTACATTACTTTGAAGTATAGACGATGTATATATAGCGTTTCGCAATGAATATTATATCTTATCATATCACATATAACTGAGATGCGATATCGCGTTCTAAGAAGCATTACTACTCTATTGCTCCGATTAGTAGACATCTGGGAACGCTATTTCCTAGCAAGGAAGAGTGGCATTTACATTCTTTTGATGCGTAGACGAGGTATACATAATAATTCGCAATGAATATTATATCTTATCATGAAACATAGAAATGTGAAGCGATATCGCGTTTTAAGAAGCATTAGAACTCTACTGCTTCGATACGTAGACATCTCGAAACGCATTTTCTAGCAAGGAAGTGTGGCATTTACATTCTTTTGAAGTGCAGACGAGGTATACATAACACTTCGCAATGAATATAATATCTTACCATGAACATAGAAATGAGATGCAATGTCGCGTTTTAAGGAGAATTACAACTCTATTTCCTCGATACGTAGACATCTGGAAACGCATTTCCTAGCAAGGAAGTGTGCCATTTACATTCTTTTGAAGTGTAGGCGAGGTATACATAACACTTCGCAATGAATATTATATCGTATCGCGAAATATAGAAATGTGAAGCGATATCGCGTTTTAAGAAGCATTGAAACTCAAATGCTTCGATACGTAGACATCTGGAAACGCATTTCCTAGCTAGGATGTGTTGCATTTACATTCTTTTGAGGTGCAGGCGACGTATACATAACACTTCGCAAAGAATATTGTATCTTATCGTGAAACAGAAATGAGATGCAATATCGCGTTTTAAGAAGCATTTGAACTCATTTGCCTCGATACGTAGACATCTGGAAACGTTATTTCCACTCAAGGACAAGTGACGTTTACATTCCTTTGAAGTGTTTACGAGGTATACATAACACTTCGTAATGAATATTACATCTTATCTATTATTATATCTTACGCATATATGTATGCCTCGTCTACACATCAAAATAATGTAAATGTCGCCCGTCCTTGCTAGGAAATAGCGTTTCCAGATGTCTACGTATCGATGCAGCAGAGTTCCAAAGCTTCTTTAAACGCGATATCGCATCTCAATTCTATGTTTCATGATAAGATATAATATTCATTGCGAAGTGTTATGTATACCTCGTCTACACTTCAAAGTAATGTAAATGCCACACTTCCACGTCAGGAAATGCGTTTCCACATGTCTACGTATCGAAGCAGTAGAGTTCTAATGCTTCTTAAAACGCGATGTCGCATCTCAATTCTACGATTCACGATAAGATATAATATTCATCGCGAAGTGTTATGTATACCGCGTCTACACTTCAAAAGAATGTGAATGCCACACTTCCTTGCTAGGAAGTGCGTTTCCTGGTGTCTACGTATCGAAGCAATAGAGTTCTAATGCTTCTTAAAACACGATATCGCATCTCATTTCTGTGTCTCATGATATGAGATAATATTCATTGCGTAGTGTTATGTATACCTCGTCCGCAGTTCAACAGAATGTAAATGCCACAATCCCTTGCTAGGAAATGAGTTTCCAGATGTCTACGTACCGAAGCATTAGAGTTCGAATGCTTCTTAAAATCCGATATCGCACCTCATTTGTAAGTTTCATGCTAAGATATAATATTCTTTGCGAAGTGTTACGTGTACCTCATTTACACTTCAAAGGAATGTAAATGCCACTCCTCCTTGCTAGGAAATAGCATTTCCACGTGTCTACGTATCGAGGAAATGAAGTTCTAATGCTTCTTAGAACGCGATATCGCATCTCATTTGTATGTTTCATGATAAGATACAATATTCATTGCGAAGTGTTGTGTATACCTCGTCTACACATCAGGAGATTGTAAATGCGACACTTCCTTGCTAGGAAATTGTGCTTCCAGATGTCCACGTATCGAAGCAACAGAGTTCTAATGCTTCTTAAGACGCGATATCGCATCTCATTCCTATGTTTCATGATAAGATGTAATATTCAAAGCAAAACGTAATGCATATCTTGTCTACACTACAAACGAATGTAAATGCCACACTTCCATGCTACGGAATAGCGTTTCTAGATGTCTACGTATCGGAGCAATACAGCTCTAGTTTCTCATAAAACGCTATATCGAATTCCACTTCTATGTGTCATAAAAAGATGTAACATTCGATGCTAGGCGTTATGTATACCTCGTCTGCACTTCAAAAGAATCCAACTGCCGCTCTTCCTCGCTACGGAACAGCGTTTCTGAATGTCTACGTATCGAAGCAATAGAGTTCTAGCACTTTACAAAACGCGATAACGTATCTCATTTTTATGTCTCATTATAAGATGTAATATTCAATGCAACGCGGTATGTATATCTCGTCTATACCTCAAAAGAATGTAAATCTCACACTTCTTTACTCAGTAGCAAAGAACTACTCAGTAGCAGCGTTTCTAGGTGTCTACGTATCGAAGCTACGTAGCTTTAATTCTCCATAAAACGCGGTATCGCATTTCATACAGACAGTTCGTAGTATGTAAGTATATTATTATGCTCTATACATCTCGTTATGCATATTTGTTTCTACGCTTCAAAAGAATGAGATTTCTACACATCCTTCCGAGGGGATACGATTTGTAGATGTCAACGTGTCGAAGCAGTAGAGTTCTAGTCCTGCAATCGAAGCGACGTCGCATTTCACTTCTTTGTTTCACAATACGATGTAATATACAATGCAACGCGTTATTGTGTATCTGTATCTGAACTTGAGAAGGATGTAAATCCCATACTACCTTGCTACAGAATAGTGTGTCAGTAGAAGTCCATGTATCGAAGCAATAGAATTCCAATGCTTCATAAAACGCGATATGGCATTTCATATCAACAGTTCGGAGTACTTAAGCAGGTTTTCGTCCTCTATACATCTCACTATGCCTTTCTGCTTCTGCACTTCAAAGGAATGTGATTTCTATACTTCCTCGCAACTTCTAACGTCAATAGAAGGTGAATCCTACACTTCCTTGTTAAGAGATAGCGTTTTTAGATTTCTAAGTGTCGATGCATTTAATTTCTAATGCTTCATGCATCGCGATATCGCATTTCATCTCAACAGTTCAAAATAGGTACAGTAAGTTGTAATGCTCATTGCATCGGATTATGCTTATCTGTTTCTACATTTCTACAGAATCTGAATTATACAGTTCCATGCAACTTCCTCTGATGTTTCACCCATTGCGATGGTGCAACACATTTCAGCGTTTTATGTTCTATGCATGGCATTATGCGTATCTGCTTCTACATTTCTACAGAATGTAAATTCTACAGTCCCACGCAGCGGAATGGCGCTTCATAGTGCCTGCATGTCAAAGCAGTAGAGTTCTAATGCTGCATAGCATGTTATAACGCATCTCAATTCAACATTTTAAAGTAAGTAGGCAGTAATCCTTTAAGCGTAGCACTATACTTATCTGCTTCTACACAGGGTTGTGAATTATACGCTTCCATGCAACAGGGTGGTCTTTCACAGTGTCTGCATCTCAAAACAATATCGTTCTAATTCTCCGCACTTATTCCGCACATTCGCTCTCTCGCATTCTAGAATGTTCCATGCACGTAACATTGGAAACTTGAATTATAGATTAGCTTTTAGATTTAGATAATTTCGTTATCCTTCACTCGGCCGTCTTGTATGAACGTTTGTCCCGAATGTCTTCATTCATTTCGTCTTCGATTTCAGATAAATCAACATTGATTTCGTCGATCCACAATTTCAAAGAATCTGCTGATGTAGATGTTTTTAAGGGTCCTTTTCCTTCCCATACAATTCGAAATACAAATCGTTGATTGCGTAAAACTTGTGTAACTTCATATGGTCCAAAATATTTATGAGCTATTTTTGGACCAGGACTCTGTTGCATACGTTTCATTGCTACTAGATCTCCTTCACGATAAATTCTAGTCTTCCGTCTACTCTTGTTAAAGGTTCGCCTATTCTCTTGTTGGATCCTGGATATATTTTTCCTTGCTTGAAGTCGTACTTCATCGCGTTTATCTTGAAAACGTGTGATCCATTCCTTTTCAAGTATACGTCGGATGTCAAGATGACCTCTAAGACGCGAATGTGAGCCAGAGAGCAGATGATATGGTGACCTACCAATACTTCGATGTATTGTTGATTTCAGACATTGTTGATCTACTTCTAAGTACTTACATTATTCACAGAGCTCAGGTGCAGCTAATTTTGCTGACAACAGTATGAATGTACTATTAAGACGTTCAACTTGACCATTAGCTCTAGGAATTCCTGTTGTATTTGAAACATATTCTATATTTTCTTCTTGACAATATTGCTTGAAAACATTTGCACTGAACGCGGTTCCCCTATCAGAAATTATACGACGCGGAATACAGAAAATATTCGCTTGCTTCTTCAGGCGTGACAAAACTTAAGCTGAAGTAGTAGATTTTGTAGCATAAAGCCATGTAAATTTTGTAAAAGCATTTACCCGATACAACAAGAAAATAATATTCAGGGTGAAAAGGTTGAACTTAGTTATTTGTTTGAAATAAAATCGATCTGTACCCTAACGCAGAAGCATTTGTATGCAACTCCGTCTCTACTTCTACTTGATACAAATTCAATATTGGTTTCTCACTCAATAAAAGCTTAAGTTGTGTGAATTCTTCCTTTTCAGCTGCTCAAAACAAAATTAAGCATTCGCTCGCAGAAGGTTAGACAAATGTCACGCAATTACAGGGTATTCACGAATAAATTTACGGAAAATCCCAATTAGTCTAAGAAAACTTTGTACGTGTTTAACATTGGAAATCGTCGGACTGCATCAATTTTATTGAGAGGCGAACATAACCATTGCTGATTACATGCCCGAGAAATTGGACAGAAGTTTGCAGAAAACAACACTTTTCCCAGCTGAGTATTGAACCGGCTCCGCTCGCAAAAATTCAAATCCTTTCAAGATTTTTGATCCCACTTTCAACATCATTTGATGAAATAATTGAATCATGTATGTATGCTACAACTATTCTGTCTCGAATAAGATCTCTAAATATGGTATTTATAAATCTTTGAAAAACTACTGCTGCATTACATGGACCAAAAGGGACTCGTAAGAATTCAGAATGACCATCTGGTACAATAAATGCTGTATACTTTCGACTTGATTTATCCTGTCGCACGTGAAAGAAACCGTTTTTCAAGTCAAGAGTACTGAAAATGCGAGCGACTTGTAACAAATTTAATTGGTATTCAATGAATTGTAACGGATATCTATATTTAATAATCTTCTTATTAATTTGTCGATAATCCACACATAATCTAAACGAATTATTTTTCTTCTGAACGCGAATAACCGGACTCGCATAATCAGAAGTAGATAACTGAACGACTCCAGTCGTAATCCACTGTTCTATCTGCACATTAACAATCTCTTTTTGCGACGCTGACAATCGTCTCGTCGATTGATATATAGACTCTTCACCTTCCAATATTAATCTCATTGCAATTTCAGGTTTAAAGGTTTTACTCGGCTTGTAGTTACTAACAAAATATTCTATTGCCACTCGCTAATTTACTGCTAACACGTCACTCGTTACATCTATTTTAAATATTTCCGGTGCAATATTTTCTCTTTCAACAATTTTGCGCGTTACTTTTGATAATGTATGAAAGTTTACTTTACCATCTCTAATGCTAACATCGGTTACATTTAAGAAATTCATTCCTATCAACAGCTTGTGCCGAACAATGGTATCGGAGATTACTTGTATAGAAATCGGATATGAGTGTCCATCTACGGTAATTTCTACTTGAAATTCACCAAATGTCGTATCATTCTTTGAATCTATACCATCGAAATGTAATTGCGTCGTAATTGCGGAAAACCAAGCTTAATATACTCGTCTGCGCGAATTAAACTAAAATCACTTCCTGAATCGATTAATGCTTCGATCTCGTATCTATTAAGTAAAGTATTTTTGAGATACTTTCGGTGCGATACTCTTAATGTCGCGCAGTTCTCTTTAGATTTTTTGGGACATTTCGACGCAATATGTCCACGTTCTTGACATATAAAACAGTTTACACCGCGATCTTTCGTTGGACAATTCATGCTAATATGATCATGCCCACCACAATTATAACATCGTACAATATTACCGGTGTACTCTTTTATCTCACCCACATTGACCACCTCTTTTCGTTCATTTCTATTGAAACTGTCTTCACACTTTTCAAACTTTGTTGACATTTGTACACTCGACAAACCTTGATCTCGGAGAATTTCCTCTTCAAACGCTTTCGAAAGTTGATCGGTTTTTGTAATCTGTTGAATACGCGCTTGGCTCCTGAGCATTTCATCGGGGATGCCATCAATCAAATATTCAGGTATTTCATGGTCGTTGATTGGTACTCGATTTCTAAGGATGATTTTCTCGTGCAAATATTCATGAAATGTCACGTTCTTCTTCCATAATCGCTCTTCAAATTCCTTCCTTATTTCAAACTTGCATTGTGGATGATAAAACGTAACTCTTAATTCTTCCTGCAGTCGGTTGAATAGCATAGTTATATATTCTGGTTTCGAATGAAACCATTCAAGTGCTTTTCCCTTCAGTCGCATACCGATAAGTAATCGTGTAACGTCATCTTCCAATTTATATATCGTCTTCAACAAATTGATCTGCTTCTTCCAAATTTCACAATCACCAGATTTGCCATCAAATTTACAAAGTACATTTGCAACTGCCGAAATATTCGTTCGCCGCTAACTAATTTCAGATAAAACATTACATTCATTGCCATTATTCAATGCCAAGAGATTGTCACCGCCACTAACAACGCATCGCATCTAACTCAAGGCGCAACATAATTAACTCATCTTCTGCTAATTCTTTTTCCTTTATGGAAAAACCAATTTCTCGTTGCTGTAAATTCATTGCTGACTGCACGTTTGATGATACATCAACACACGACCCTTCATTATCTTCACGAACCTCCTTCAGCTTGTCATCTATCCACGTTCCGTCTGTCAACATCCTTCAAACGGGAAATTAATTTAGCTTTTGAACCAGCAGTAGGTAGTTTATGCTCCATTAATATCTCTTCTAGCGCAGTAACTGTGATTTTACTGAAATCTTTCATTGTGAAAATTTTCACTCGACACCCGCGTATAAACTCGAATTGCCTCTACACGAATGTTTAATTTCCGTTCTCGCACTATCTCTCAAAACTATACTCGCGTCGCATGAATAACTTCTCGAACGTTCTAGACCGTCAAGGAATTTTCTCCAACGTTCTGTCTTCAAATACTTGGTAATATTCCAATCCTTAGAACGTATCCTATTTTAATCTAGAATGTCTTCTTGATAATTACCACGCCTGAGATCCACAAATTGTAGGAAACTTATTAACTAAAGACAACCACAAGATTTTGTAAATCATTAAATAGTTCATCTCAACTGAGATATAACTCCAAAGAATGCTAATGAACAACAACTTCATCGTCTTAAAATATTTACACGAAAAACTCATTTATTCCACACACTACTTCTCGCTCGCTATTTAGAATATTCCAAATACATAACATTTGAAACTAGAATTATTAATTAACTTTTAAATTAAGATAATTTAATTATCCTTCAATAACATTAAGCATGTATGCCACTACAATTCAAGGGAATGTGAACCCTACAGTTCATTCAAACGGGATGGTGCTTCATATTGTCTGCGTGTCAGAGCAGTGACATTCTAGTGCTCCATGCAACGCCGACATGTATGGTATTATGCTTGACGAGATCTACTCATTAGCAGAATGTGAATTTGACACTTCCGGCCAATGGTATTGCGTTTCAACGCAATGGTGATCTAGTGCTCCATGCAGTGCGATGTCGCATCTCATATCAACGTTTCAAAGTAAGTAAGCTGTCATCTTCTGTGCATAGCATTATGCATATCTGTTTCTATATTTTTAATAAATGTGAAATCTACAGTTTCATGCAATGCGATGGCGCTTTTTATTTTAACGTCTCAAAGTAAGTAAGCTGCAGTCATGAAAGCATAGCGTGATGCTTATCTGCTTCCACACTTCAAAAGAGTGTCACTTCTACAGTTCCATTAAACAGGATGGGGCTTCATATTGTTTGCGTGTCAAAGCACCGGAGTTCTAATGCTACATGCAATGTGATATCGCATTTCATTTCAACCCTTCAAAGTAAGTAAGCTGCAATCTTCTATGCATAGCATTACGCTTATGTGCATCTACACTTCCAAACAATGTGGATTCCACAGTTCCATGAATGGGGATGGTGCGTCACAGTGCCTGCGTATCACTAGAGTAAAATCCTATTTCTCCATGCAATGCGATGTCGCATCTCATTTCAGCACTTCAAACTGAGTAAACAGTAACATTCTATGCATAGCTTTATACATATCTGCTTCTAGATTTCAAATGTATGTTAATTCTACAGTTCCATGTATCGGGTTGTTGCTTCATAGTGTCTATATAACAGTATACTATAACTACTATAACAGTACAACGGTGTTCTAATACTCTATGCAATGCGATCGCATCTCACTTCAAAGTTTCAAAAAAAGGAAGATGCAATCTTTTATGCGTAGCTTATGCTTATCTGCATTTACTGTTCAAAAGAATATGTATTATACAGTCCATTGCAAATGGATGGCGCCCCATAATGTCTGCGTGTCAATGCAGTGGTGTTACGCTGTTCCATGCAATGCAATGACGCATCTAATTTAATCGTTACAATGTAATTCAGCTGTAATCTTCTACGTACAGCATTATGCTTATATGCATCTATACTTCAAAAGAATGTGAGTTCTACAGTTCTATGCAACGGGATGACACTTCAATTTATCTGCATGTCAAATCCATGGTGTTCAAATTTTGCACGCAATGCGATGGAGCAATTCGTTTCAACGTTTCAAAGTACGTAAGCTGTAATGTTCAATGCACAGTACTATGCTTTTCTGCTTGTACACCTCAGCGGAATGTGAATTCTACTGTTTCATGCAACGGTATGGCGCTCCGGAATGTCTACGAGTGAATGTAATAGAGTTCTAATGCTCCTTGTAATGCGGAAGCGCATCCCGTTGCAATGGTTCGAAGTAAGTATGTTGTAATCTTCCATTCGCAGAAATATTGTTTTCTGCTTTCATACTTTATACAACCATGAATTCTTCAGTTTTATGCAACGGAATGGCGCTTCGTAGTATTTACCTCTCAGAGCAATAACGTTCTCTCCCCCGTTTCACGCAACTGTATAATCCACATTCCTTTGAATTGTAGAAGCAGATAAGCATAATGCGATGCACAGAACGTTATTGCTTACTTACTTTGTAACGTCGGAAGCCATCGCATTGCATAGAGCAATACAACCCTACTGCGTTGCATCGAAGATACTGCAAGTCGCCATCTGGTTGCAGGGTACTGTAGAGTTCACATTCCTTTGTAGTGTTGTAGCAGGTATGCATAATGCGACGTATGGAGCATTACTTTCTACTTATCTAGATATGTTGGAATGACATGGGCCATCGCGATGCATGAAGCATTAGAAATATATTCCTCTGATACGACGACACTATGAAAAACCACCCCGTTGCAAGGGAGTGACGAGGGATTCACATTCTTTTGAAGCATAGAAGCAAATGAGAGGATTGCGATGCATAGAACATTACAACCTATTTACTTTGAAGCGCTGAAATGATGTGCGACCTCGCGATGCATAAAGTATTAGAGATCTATTGGGTTTGAAAAGCAGATACCATGAATTACCATCCCGATACAAGCAAATGTAAGATTCACATTCCTTTAAAGCGTAGTAGCAGATAGGCATAATGTGATACATAAGACATTACAACCTAATTACTTTTGAAGCGTTGAAATGATATGCACCATCGCGATGCATAATGCATTAGAACTCTGCTCGTTCAAAACGCAGACACTGAAACACCATCCCGTTGCAAGGAACTATAGATTTCACTTTCTTTTGAAATATAGAAGCAGATCGGTATATTGTAGTGCATAGAAAATTGCAGCCTACTTATTTTGGAACTTTGAAATGAGATGCCATTGCAATCCATGTAGCATTAGAATTCTATTGTTTTAAAATGCAGACATTGTGAAGCACCATCTCGTTGCTTGAAACTGTAGAATTCACATTCGTTTGGAGTGTGGTAGCAAATAAGCATAATGCAATGCATAGAATGTTACTGCTTACTTACTTTGTAACGTTGAAATGAGATGCGCCATCACATTGCATGGAGCATAGGAAGTCTATTGCTCTGAAACGTAGACACTATGTAGGGCCATTACGTTGCAGGGAATTATAGCATTCACATTATTCTAAAGTGTAGAAGCAGGTAGACATAATGCGATACATAGAACATTACATACTTGCTTTGAAGCGTAAAAATGGGAAGCACCATCTTGTTGCACAAAATATTTGTTATTACTTACGTCGAATTAGAGTACTGAGATGCTCCATCTTGTTGCAAGGAATCTTCGAAGCTACTTACACTGACATGTAGACACTCATATGCGACATCCATTTTCGTGGAACTTTAGGAATTACTTTGAAACGTAGGACTGTGAAGTTGCATCGCGTTGTATGGAGAATTAGAAAGTGCCTATTATCGAACGTAGAAATGAGAAACGAAATCATGTTACATGGAACTTTGCATCTTACGTACTCTAAATCGTATAAACTGATAGGGACCAAAACTTTACATGAATATATAGAACACACATAGTTTTAAACGTTGAACTGAGAATTTGAGAACTTATTCATATTTGATAGAACTTCAGAACTTACTTGCTATGAAACGTAGGCAGATAAGGGACATCGCGCTGCTTAAAACGTTAGAACTTGCTTACTTCAACAAAGACACTTATTCCGTACTTTTAGAAGAATTTTTGATAAACCACTTACATTTCACGTTTTCAATATTTTTATATGTATGCGAGGTGTAATCGTTTAAGTTCTTAAATGATAACTTAGTGTTGATTATTATTTGGTAACTCGGTTATAAACGGGTCAGCATAAGCTTCAATCAATATGTTCATAAACCTGAAATTTATGCAGTTAGTTGTTAGTCACTTAGTGCTCAAACAGCAAAGATCCTGACCATTTGAAAATGGTTGACTTTCATCAATTTTCTTAAAAATTGAAATATTGTCCAACTGCTTGCATTGAGGACTATAATTAAAGTTTTCCAAATATTTTACCTCTTATAGATATGTCACGTCTCGGGTCGCGGAAAATTAACCGGTTTTCGGAGTAACACGCAGCCTCGAGCGGTTCGGCTCGCACAATTGCGTCGAAGACCGGGTTCTTTTTGGAACTCCTTGAATGATTTTGGAAGACGCGTGAACTCGTGAAAAACTTCGTATCGTAATGAATTTAATTTAATATAAGGCAAGGAATGCTTCGAGAATAATGAGAGATTGTAAATACTGGTAAAAATAAAATATATTCTAAGTAAAACCTAAGCTTACACTTTACTGCCCTATGCTAAGAATGACTAAGTACTAGAATCATTGATTTGGAATAAAATTAAAGTTAGAATTGGAAATAGCAACTTGAATTCTGAGTTAAAATAGTACCGAAATAGCAAACATTTTCAAGTGAGGTGGAGTAAGGCCCGGAGGCATGATAGGTACGGTCGCGATGAGCGCTTGGATCGATCTATACTCATCGAGCGCTGGGCTTGATCTCTCCGTTGACTCGCGGATCAGCGACCTCCTCGGATCGCGCGGGAACGCGAGTCGCAAGGCCCTGGAGTGGGGCGGACGCTCGACACTCGCGATGGTGCGGACGGTCGTGGTGAGACGTGCGCGGCCGGCGTGAGCTGGCGCGGCTCTAATTATGAATAATACGCTTTCTAAAATTATGATTACACATGAAATGACTTATGCTATACTTGTGTGTTGCGTCCTGTTTGTACATAGAGTGCCGTATGCTTAAATACTAGAAATCGCTTGGTTATAGACATGAGTATAATACGAATATGTGTGCGTAACTGCGGGCGACCCTCGTGGTGCGTGAAATGGTCCTCGTGCGGAAGCTATGGTTGGTATCTGCTCCAACTGTCTGACGTATGCGCGTCGAGGCGCGATCGTGTGGTTCAACTCCTTGGTGCGAGGGTGGCTGCCTTAGTTCGGTGATCAGACTGTGTTACCGTGTATCGGTATGTTCGTCTCTGCAATGGCGGCAGGCGCTGTATGCGGCTCTGCCGGAGGGTGTAGGAGGTACCGGAAGGTTCGGCGGACATCACAGTTGTATTCTGGAATTGAAATTGAATGTTTGATTTTTCTGGGTTCCAGAACCTGGGTGTCCAGGAAGTACCCATCCCCACTTCCTCGTGGTGGAACCTGGGCGCCGGGCTTGCCCGGTGGCTAACGGGGCTCTGGGATTATCGAATTAAACTGGACTCGGAGGTTTGGTGCATTATCGATTTGCTCAAGCTAGTCCGAGACACTTTCGTAGGGCAAACATGAATAGACTGGGCTGGCAGTCTGGATCATCTATAAATTTGGCCAAACTGATGCATCCTAATTCAAAAAGGGTCAAAGTGAGCGTGTTCGCGTATACGTAGCGAGTTCGCCTCCTCGAGGTTCCCCGTGGGTGCTCCGGCGGTTAGGATTCGTCCTCTCCGACGGAGTAGCTGAAGGACTCGCCCGCTGGGAAAGGCGCCGCGGCACATCTGGATTTTTCCATCGCCCCTTTCAGTGAGGTGGGAGTAACTAGTTGTTAGATGGTAGATTCCGTCGCGTATACCCGTCTAGGTGAGAAAGCACGCCTGATAACCGTCCTGGTGTAGGGCAGACAATAAATCTGTTTGATTTTTCTATCTACTGATTAGATCATCTTTCTGTTGAAATGTTCAAGAATTTTTCATATTCGTAATTACTGACAACGTATTGCTTGGTTCGCTAACTTAATATTGAAAATTTGCTGAGATATTCTTATCTAATTCTTGTAAATTATTTTTTATCTTAGTGACGTATGTATCCATTCTTGTAGTTTTGTAACGAGTATTTTACTTTACTATTTAAAATGGAATATTAAGATTTGTTTGCAATCTAATGGAATTTAAATACTTTTTGATTCAATTTCACAATGATAATCTTTCATAGTTTAACAATTTTGTGAGCTGTCCTCAGGTATCCGCAGCTCAGTACTTATAAAATGGACGACACAAAGAACAGCCTAAGCAAACGTAATCGAACCGATATTTCAATACTAATCTTATCATGTTTAACTTATCCTGCAAATTATTAAAATGCCCTTCGAAGAGTGTTTATTGACAGTGAAGTAAACAGTAAACATTACGCATTCCACCACTGTTTACAATACGTATGTCTCATTTACTATCAAAACCGTAAGCATCATCGCAATTCTTTACTTTTTGTAACCTTCAATGGCTTCATGTTGCAGGTCGTTGAACTCGTTTTAAAACGCTCTATCATATTACGGAAGAATGAACATATCAATTCATTTTAAAAAATGAAAGTAACCGGTCATAGGTTTGCAAACAACCTATGTTTGGTAAACAACGAGCAACGAACGACACTCGTACCACGGCATTATTAATGCACCGCGATATAGCACACGGGCTACACGGCCGTGTCAATGATACTATCAGCTCACCATAGCTACGCGCGTGGTAGTGGCGCAGGCATTTTCCTCAATTCATCGTTACAAATTTATGCAATTGAGGGTTATATTAAATACGATCACAGCATGTTATTTAAGAAATTACACAAGGCGAAGTTAGGGACGCAACAGCGTTAATTTTTATATTCTTAGTAATACTTTTTTATAAATAATATTTTTAGTTTATGACGGGTTGAAACAAATATATACGACTCTCTCAATAACTATAAATATAGGAAAACGACTATCAAAATGTCTAACAATACTCATATGTTGAACATCTACTGACATCTAACGGTTCTAATTTGTATGGAAGCAGAGGTTCCCCATTACCAAATGTGACCCTACGTCATTGCTGAGAAGATTCATGAATGGTGCGCTGACACGCATATCATGATGGTCCTGGTGCTGCGCGATTCATACGGTCTGCTACGCTTGCCTAGAACGTGCTGGTAACACGTTCTGGCATTTTAGCTAATGAATTCGGTCACAAATGGCTACGGATCAGATAACACTCCTCAGAAGTGGCAATATAGTGCTGGTATAGGTGTCGCCACCATCTTGCAGTTTGTTATCTGGGATGCTTCCTAGAGCATTATTTGGAATTAAATTTGAACACATAGCTACTTAATTGCGAATTTGTATGTACATAATTATACATGACTGCATAAAAACAATATCATACAATCTTATAATCAAAGCGATATAAGAATATAACACGAAGAACTATCCACTCGTATGAGGAGTAAAAACAGTGTTTAGTGCGTAAGGTTTGTTGCAAAATACAATTAAGCAGTTAATATATCAAATGACAGCACATAATATATTACTGAAAGTATAATGATATGAATAGCAAGAAAAACATATTTATTTGTTCGATGTTTATAAATTCAAATATAAAAGACCAAGTCACATTTAATATATTATTGTTTAACAAGATGATATAATGTTGTTCTTCTGGATACAGTAAATACACATTTGCAATCTAAGCATGTTTCATTAGATCTGGTGTAATTTCCAAATGGTGGCAGTAGTAGTTGGTTTAGCGCCAGGTGATAAACATATATAACAAGCAAAGCGACGTAAACGGATTTAAAATGTTCAACATTATATAAATTAAACTATTACACTTTTTTAATCCATGTAGCGTTTCTGTTCTTACAAAGAGTCTTAAGAATATAACGCAATGTAATGAAGTTTGGAAACAAAGAAGGCCGGCCTTAATCTCAGATAAAGGAACCTTGAATCTGCTGGGTATCGTGGTTAACAGCCTACTGTGTCAAGGGACATGTCATTCAGTTTTAGTGTTCTAAACGAGAACAATTCAAATAAATCTGGAGTCAACACATTCGAAGAAAAGTTCTTCCAGTGAAGAATGCTGTCTGCTGTGCAATAGCAGCTTTACATCCACTTGATATTCTACAGAAAATCTTATGCCATTTTTTAACTATGAAACCTATTACGTGGTACTTCTGCAACTGCTACAGAAATTTAAATACGTCAAAATTGCAGCACGCAGGTGTGTAAATATCACTTTGTGATCTCATTTCATTTTGGCAGTTATACTTGTATATAAGCAACCATCCAGGCATAAAGCTTGATAATCTTTCAACTATAAAATAATTATGAAACATTAGACTTTTTGCTGGCGTTGGTCTATTTTATCATTTTCAGAACTTGTGAAGCAGCTACAACTATAATAAGAAAGTACGTTATATCTTTGCTCATTGTTTCGAAAGAAAATATTGAAAATGTATAACTATGTTCATTTTATTATAAATATATGAGTAAAGTTCAATCTCCATAAATTAATATTTTCAAACGTAATTTATTTAATGTTTATCATTTAGCGTTAGAAAATAAATTACAAAAATATATAAAAATATATTTTACTTTAGTTTTTTTCATATTTTAAATATTTTATATCATATTAAACTTCTTAAAAAAGTAACAAAATTTTTATAAGTAGGAATAATTTTTCCTTAAATAGTTAATATGTCGGTTCTTTCTAAGAAGACGGTATTTAATTTTTTAAAGTAAGTTTCGACTTTAAATTGACCATTAATTTCTCTAATTTCATTGCTTTTCGTAGATCACCGCTAATTTTCAACCTTCCCATTACAGCTTTGTCCATGCAAGTTTTAATACTCCGAAAGATATATAATATTATGTTATTAGTAAAATTATTTTGCATTTCTAATTAATTGAAACGTAAAAAATATATTTTTTCTTATGAGAAAGCGTTGCGAGAAAATTTTGGGAATCCATTGCTAATGTTGTACCTAGTGGTTAACTAGATTCTCCTCTCGCTGCCGCACTCCTTTACTATTTTTAAGATCCAAAAACCGTGTATCAACTTTGTCACCTTTAAAATTTACGAAATTTACATATTGTGAATTTTGCAAAAGTGATGTTAATTAACTCTTAAATTGTGATTGCTTGGGCAATTAATCGGACTGATCTATGATGTGCTGTAATGTACGAGGACTAATACATTTTTTTTTTACCATAATGAACAATATAGTATTTGAGCTTACAGTTTTGTTAACAAACTCGCTGTTTAAATTAGTTTGGATGACAGTTAATATTTGCATGATCTTTTCCTCTGATTTATCTGTATAAAGTGTTCGTTCTTTTCAATTGTCATACATAACTATCCAAATTCTCCTCTAGGAAATAATCAGGCAACAATTTATCTTACAATAATCTTTTTATTCTGTAAAATAAATTGATTTGTTTACTAAAATATAAATTATACATTCATGTATTAATTGTAAATCTTTAGTTAATTATTCACACCTGTATTACACGCAGAATAGGTAAAATCAGACATCCCTTCAGTTTTTTAATATTGCCTCATCGATTAAAGACTGATTAGAAACAGATTTACTGTCTTTGCAAAATAAATGCGTACATTGCATCACCCATTATTTCCAGCTTCCCACTATAATTTTGTGATTCTGAACCACCTAACATCTCTATCGCAGCCATATGTATAACTGAAACAACACGTGCGTAAGGCAATCTTAAATTGAGAGAATTATTTTTCTTAAAAATGAAATTAGAAATATATATAATTTACTGCAGTCTTTGACAAGTCTGCATTCACAGCAATACCATCATTTTCATATTCATCGGCCCTTCCAAGAGCACACATTAAGATTCCAAACTTGGATACTAGATAATCGACACGAGTTTGAAACCATATTTGTTTAATTTTTATAGTTAGTGGTAGGCTGATATTTATAAAGGTAAGCATATCTTGGACCTGAAAATAAGTATAGTGTCATATTAGTGAATTTTATTTCTACAACTAAAACAGAACTTTTATACTTACACTAGAAATGATCCTCTAGAATTGATATTATTCATAAGATTATAATTTTTCATATCTATGGATTCTATGCCTGGTTAAAGTAATAACGCTAGCATTATTAACCCTTTCAGCACTGAGTTGCGTGGCAAATGGTTTTGTGAGAACCCAAGAGAAATATGTGGCGTTCGTTGTTGTCAGACCGGTGGAGTCATCTCTGTGAAAACTGCTCAAGCTGTTCGCAATTCTGCTTCAGGAGTGATTGAAGAGATGGCGAAACGAGTCAATACATTGTGGCGTTACCGACGTTACCGACTTCCGCATATAAGCAGACACATTCACAGCCATCTACTTCCGCTCCTCGGAGGGTACATTTTCGTTAGGAAATTGTTTCAAAATTAATTCACGTCATCTATAAACAAGAGACTCTCGTTTGCGACGTCTTTCAAATTTCTACGCTTTTCAAATTAATTATTCACTTATTTCTTCGCCATCAAAGAGTACACATCACAATTTGCCTTTGCCAAATCTAGATTTGTATTTCTTAGCTCCTACTTCAGTTTACCTTAATTGTAAAGACTTGTTGCTGTTAAATAAAATTGTTATATAAAAGCCATCCTCAGTGAAAGTTAATTAGAAGAAAATATCGTGGTCTACGACAAATCCACAACATTCCTACGGATGGGTGCTCCCATTAAGAATAACTTATAAGTTGCCGATGGATGGTGCTGCTGGTGGTCGGTTACTCGCGATCGAACGACGGTGCTGCTTGTGCTTAATAACACATAAATTATATACGACTGGTGTTACCAATAACCGACAGCGCATGCTTTCACATACAGCTGGAGCAGCCAATAGTAGGTAACTCAAGACTTATGAACGACTGGTGTTGTCTGCGGTCGGTAACTCACGATATAACGACAGTAGATGATGCCTGTGTGGTCGATAAATTATGATATAATGACGGGCAACAATATTGTTGCCAATAGCCGGGAATTCAAGAATTATCAACGGATGGCATTGTCAGCTATCGGTAATCCATCTCTTACTTGGCTTAACTTAATCTAACATCCACTAAACTTAATTTAAACCAACCTAACCTCAGTTACACCTAATCTGACTTAACCTGCCTTCATTCAAATCTAACCCAACCTAACACAATCTAGCATTACCTTTCATAAACATAAACAAATCAAACCTACGCCTTCTTAAATCTAACCCAAAATAACTGAGCAACCTACAAACATTCGCAAACATAACCCAACCTAACATAACCTAGCGTAACCTAACTAAAGCTAACATAAGCACACTTCCATCTCGGGGCGGATGCAACTTCCGCAACTTTCACAGGGATGAGGCTATGCAGTAAGCTTTCCATAGTTACGGAGTGGCAGAGATCCGCTCCGATTGAACGTTTATTCACGTAATATGATATAGTAATCGGCTGGTTCAATTGGAGCGGGTCTGCATCGAATACAGGAGCGCCTATCGTGAAATGAAAACGAACAGTCGGAAAAGAATAAGACTTTACTAAAAAATCGTACGGAAGTCCGATATTTTGACGCGTATCTAATATACATCTAATTAAAACGTAATTCGAAAAATACAAAGGATAAGTGGAAATATTCACCAATATGTCACATATACAAATCAACAGATGCAAGGGAGAACACTCGATCTCGGGGTAGCGAGACCGGGGCGCCATCATGATGTAATCGTATAACGCCGGTTTCGGGATGGTGCAGAAAGGAAATGTGGAGGATAGAGAGGATAAAATAACAACAACGTAACTAAAGAAAAGAAAAAGAAAATCTGTGGAAGCATTGCATTTATTAAGAGGAAATCCTACAAATATCGAACAACAGATTATATAACATACCGTCCGGGCAAGGTACAACGAAATAGACGATATCGTGAGAGAAAATAAGAAAATCGAGAAGCTTAAGAAGAAAATAATACTTTAGACTGGACGAATCAATATCACTGATTCCGGCAAGCTTAATGGAAAACGCATAACTACGAATCGGTTAGAGTATAAGATGGATGCTGGTCGCAGTTCAAGTGGTCCTGGGTGTCCCTCGCCCGTATCAGGGCAGGCAGTAGGATGGTCGAGGGCCTGCAGCCCCCCCCCCCCCGGGCCACACTGCCGAAGTGAGTGAGGCTGCTGTGCATATACTGCTGAATGGTGATGCTGGCTCGGGATACGGAATCAGCCCCATCGAGTCGTGGCGATTGAAGATTGAGCAGGCGGTTCGGAGCCCCCAGTCGATAACATAAAAATATAGGAAAATAGAAATGGATACGAAATGCATATATAAAGGAGAAAAAGAAAGCCTCGTAAGACACAGACACGAAAGGAGAAGCATCAGGAGCCGAAGTAAGGGAACCAAAAAGAAAGATCAGGATAATGGAGAAGCTACCGATGAGAATAACGTCCTCACTTTCACATAGAAGAATAGGCAGTCACACATCAGACGTAATAATAGATATTATGGGCGAGGATACGACGAAGTTAATGACATATTAGAAATCATTAATGGGAAACATCAGGCATATAAAAAAAACTGAGATCAAACACATGATGGAACTAGTTGCGGACGGTACAAAGAAAAATGAAACAATTAAAGAAGCAGTAAGCATTCGAGGACAAACAATGGGATGAGGAAAAGCAGAAGAAACGACAGAAATAGGAAAAGATGACGCAAGAAAATCGAGAGCGGGAGATATAATCCTGGAATTTAACAAGAAAACAGGTATAGAGAACAAAATAAAAGAGATAAAAGGAACTCTGGAAAAAGAATTCGAAGAATTGCATACGAGTGCGAGTATAATGCTCCAACTAAGGGACATATACCCGTTAGGTGACTAGAGAAGAAATGAAGGAGTACATAAAACGAAGACTGAAAATAATTGGAAGAATGGTCAAGTTGTTAAAACAGATGTGGAGAGGAACCGAGTCGCGTTAGTTGAATTTGGACAGAAATACAGTAAAGAGCTGGAGAAGGTCAAACGACTCAGAATAGCATTAACACCTTGTCCCTGCAAAGTACTACCGAAAATAGAGAGATGCTTCAAATGCCATAAACTGGAACATATCGGCAGAAATTGCGAAGAAGTCAAAGATATTAAGGGAATCTGCAGAAGATGCGGATCCCCGATTTATACGATGATCGGTTGCATCGCGAATAAACCGAAATGTATCATCTGCAGCGAGGTAGGAAGAAAGAATCCGCACATCAGACACGTTACCGGAGCTTTAATTGTCCGGCCAACAGAAAGCCGTTGATAGAAATGAACGAGAAACGAATATGGAATTGAAAGTCCTACAAATCGATCTGAACAGATGCTGAATCGCGCAAGATATCATGCAGCAAATGCGAATGATTCAAGAGACAGACGTGGTGATAATATTGGATGCACACAAGATGGAAGAATACTGACTGCAAGACGAGAACGGTGAAACTGCGATATGGATAACCGGCGTTAATCGAAAATGTTTTACATAAGGCACCACATACTCATCGACCGGAATCGCTCATGCAATGGTCGAAGGAACGAAAGCTATAACCTGCTACTTCTCGCCAAACAGGAACGGAAAGAAATCGAAGAATATATAAACTAAACTGAGGTTAACATGGAAAAGGAAGGGAAAACAAATAGAATAATAATCACGGGGGACCTGATCGAAAAAATCGGTAATCTGGGATAGTAAGAAGAACAACCATAGAGTGGAAAAGATCATTAAAATGACTGTAAAAAACGATCTAATCGCGACGAATCCGAAAGAAGACTATACATAGTTTAAGAACCGAAGAAAATAAAAAATAGACATAAGTTTGATAGGAGATTGCATGTACGCTAAGCTGCGTAAAGCAGAAGTGTTTGAGGTATTTCCAGCGTCGGACAATCAATACGTACTACATACCTTCTAAAGTACGAATTATAAGAATAACGAAGAGGGATTTGCAAGCCTCGATGGAGAAAAAGCGAATTGAATGATTTATTTTTAAGTAACTAAAATATATGGTAAGTTTAATTATATAAACCAATTTCAAATATTTAATTAAAACATTATAAAATGATATGAAATTAGATAGGATTTTAGATGTAATGGACTATCTTAAGGGGATATTGTATTTAGAATTAACTAAAATATAAAATGTGTATTAATATTTATACCAATTTGAAATATTTACTAGAAAAATCATGAAAGCATGTGGTCTAGCGAGTGGGGGATTAAGGGATCGTTGCGAGGAGCATGCGGCCCAGCAAGTGGGGACTCGCGTCTCCTGGTGGGATTAGTGGCGCGTCTTTCGCGTTTAACTTATGAAACAGTATAATGAAGTAGTATAGCATGAACTTACAATTACGTGTGTGTTATTCGTGTCTTGCATTCTCAACGTGTGTAACTTCGATATATGAATTCTTATATGCAGGAATACATTAGTCCGGATATAGTATATATATGTATATAAGAGGCTCAAAAGTAGAATACAGGTTCTGTTAAAGTCATCTCCCTGAATTGGAATAGTTCCCATCGAGGTTATGGGCTGCGACTGTCCCTTTCAGCAAGACGAAGTCACCCGTGCGAGGTAGACAAGGGTGTTTGTCTTTGGTGCGAGCGAGGCAGATATACTCATTAGTGGGAGTGAGACAGTAGTGCTTGTCGTTGAGATTGAAACAGCGATGCCAGAGCGAAACAGAGATTGATTCGCGATGTTGCATCTCAATTCAGTGTTTAATGTAAGGTGTAATAATCAATTCAAAGCGTTATGTTTGTCTCTTCTACACTTCAAAAGAATGTGAGGACTACTCTCCCTTATAGAGGAATGGCATTATAAGATGTATACTTTTCGATGCAATAGAGTCCTATTGCATCATTCAATGCGAAGTCGGACCGTGGATAACGCAGCAATCTCTGCTGCGGAAACAGGAGACTTCGGAGATCTGCGGCTGAAGCGGTGCGAAGAAGACATGTCGGTGGTATATGGGGACCCGGGGTACGTTACCCACGTACGGGAACGAAGGAAATTTTTCCTACCAGCGCGTCGTGTGCTTCGCGAACCGGGATCACGTCCCATTCACCAAGTTTTTCTGTACTAACAGACAATGCTCGGAAGGATATGCGGCGGTCCGCTCTATCGCAACTCTGCAATGCAGAGTTCTATACCCATTCGAGCTGCTGGAAAGCAACCCAGCAGTATGGAAGAGACACGTGGAAGCATTCGTACTTAAGCATTGTATTAAACGCGAGAAATAGTATTTAGATATACTAGATTTACGAACTAGTAGATATGGGAATGAACTTGTAAACATTGATGTGGCTAATGGCTCGAGCATATGAAATGGTACTGGAGGACTCAACTCCTCGGAGTGTAATCTCGATGTAATCTGACTCTCTGGAGTCGCGTCTCAGACCTCCTCGGTTCGCGATGCGCTTCGGTCGCGGTCGCTCGTAATGGGGACCGCGTGGTACAGCGAGTGGGGACTCGCGGCTCGTGGTGGCGCTAACTGCGCATGTCGCTGGCGCAGGTGCGCCTTAATATCTAATCTTATACGTACCGACATAGAATTACGTGTGTGTTGAAGTGTGATACAATATGTGTCATGAGTACTTACATCTGGGAGTACAATAAAAGTGGATAGATATAACACTAGAAATAATATATAGGTCTTGGCAATGTAGGTTCCTTGAACTGGAACAGTTTCCATTCCAGTGATGAGCTGCGTCTTCATACATCTGGACAGAGACCTCTATGCAAGGGAGGCGTGTATACTCGTGGCTGGGGCGAGAATGTGATGCGTATAGGAGCGAGTGGGACAGAGCTGTTCTTTGGTGCGAGCGAGACAGAGCTGCTCGTTGGAAGAAGCGAGACAGCGATACATCTTGGCGCGAATAAGACAGAGGTGCCCGTTGATGCGAGCGAGACAGCGGCGCGTATTAGCGCGAGCAAGACAGACGTGCTCGTAGGTGCGAAAGAGCGCGTGCACCTGTGGGCGCGCGATCACTGTTAGTTGCTGGATCTGCAGGCGTGCAGCAGGTTGCTTGCGTGCAGGGATTGATGCTGAAGGCGGCGAAGAGGCTGATGGGTGGCAGGCGCTACGTCTGATGTCACACTACACTTCGAAAGAATGTAAATTCTAAAAATAGAGTTCTAATACTACATTTGTGGCGATGACGCATTTGATTTCAATGTTTCATGATAAGTTGCAATGCTCGATGCAACGCGCTTTTGTATCTACATCTACACGTCAAAAGAATGTATATCCCAACTTTCCTTGCTACGGAATAGCGTTTCTAGATGTCTACGTGACGAAGCAATAGAGTTCTGGTGCTTCAGAGAACGCGATATCGCTTTTCGTTCCTATGTCTCATGATAAGATGTAGTATTCAATGCAACGCGTTATGTAGATCTCGTCTACAACTCAAAAGAATGTAAATCCCTCACTTCCTTGCAACGGAATAGCGTTTCTGTATGTGTAAGTATCGAAGTAAAACATTCCTAATTTTTCATAAAACGCGATATTGCATCTCATGTCTATGTCTCATGATATGATGTAATACCAATGGAATAGCGTCTCTAGATGGCTACGTGTGGAAGCAATATAGATCTAATACTTCATAAAGTGCAATAGCGCAACTCATTTATTTGTTTCACGATAAGATGTAATATTCAACGCAACGCCTTACGTATATCTCGTCAACACTTCAAAAGAATGTAAAGCCCACAATTCCTTGTTATGGAATAGCGTTTCTGGATATCTAGATATCGTAGCAACAGAGTTCAAATGCTTCATAATACACGATATCGCATCTCGTTTCTACGTTTCGTGACAAGATGTGATGGAAAGACTGGATTGCTTCGATACGTAGACATCTAGAGACGCTATTCTCTAGTAAGGAAGTGTGGGATTTATGTTATTTAGAAGTGTTGACGTGGTATACATGTCGCGTTGCATTGAATATTACATTTTATCATGAAACGTAGAAACGGGATGCGATACTGCATTTTATGCAGCATTGGAACACTATTGCTTCGATGCATGGGAATCTAGAAACACTATTTCCTCGCAACGAAGTGTGAGATTTATATTCTCCTGATGTAATGACGAGATATACATAAAACGTTGCATTGAATTACATCTTATCATGAAACGTAGAAACGGGATACGATATCGCGTTTTATGAAACATTAGAACTATATTGCATCGATACGTAGACATCTAGAAACGCTATTCCGTTGCAAGGAACTGTTGAACTTCCATTTTTTTGAAGTGCTGACGTGATATACATAACGCGCTGCATTGATTATTACATCTTATCATGAGACATAGAAATGAGGTGCGATATCGCATATTATGAAGCACTAGAACTCTATTGCATCCATACGTAGACATATAGAAACGCTATTCTGTCGCAAGGAACTGTTGAACTTCCATTCCTGTGAAGTGTTGACGAGATATGTATAACGCGTTGCATTGATATTACATATTATCATGAGACAAAGAAATGAGATGCTATTTCGCACTTTATGAAGCATTAGAGCTACAATGCATCGATATGTATACATGTACAAATGCTGTCCCGCACCAAGGAAGTGTGGCAGTTACATTCTTTGTAAGTGTTGACGAGATATACATAACGCGTTGCATTGAATATTACATCTCATCATGATACATACAGATCAGATGGTATGTCGCGTTTTATGAATGACTAGAACTGTATTGCTTCGATGTATAGAAATCTAGATTCGCTATTCAGTAGCAAGGTAGTATGAGCTTTACATTCTTTTGATGTATTGACGAGATATAGCAACGCGTTGCATTGATATTATATCTTATCGTGAGAAATGGAAATGTTATACGACATCGCGTTTTATGAAACATTGGAACTGGATTGCTTCGATACGTAGACATTTAGAAATGTGATTATGTCGAAAGAAAGTGTCGCATTTACATTCGTTTGAATTGTATACGAGGTATACATAGCACTTCGGAATGAATATTATATCTTATCACGAACATAGAAATGAGATGCGATATCGTGTTTTAAGCAGCATTAGAACTCTCTTGCTTCGATACGTAGATATCTGGAAACGCAATTTCATAGCAAGGAAGTGTTGCACATACATTCTTTTGAAGTGTAGACGATGAATACATAACACATCGCAATGAATATTGTATCTTATCATGAAACATAAAAGTGAAATGCGATATCGCGTTTTAAGAAGCATTAGAACTCTATTACTTTGATACGCAGACATCTGGAAGCGCTATTTCCTAGCAAGGAAGTGCCACATTTACATTCATTTGTAGTGTAGACGAGGAATACATAAACACATACATTCTAAAAATGTTGAGAGGGCGAACAGATAATGAATCGTCGTGTAAGCCATTTGTACCACGCAAATTTCGGCGTGTAATACCACTAGCATTTTCAGATAGTTACAGTTCATCTAGTGGTTCACTAAAAAATACTGAAACAAGTGATCCAAGTCATTGGTTTGATCGGTGATGCAACCAGCCAAGCATTATACCTTTTTCAAGTCCCCGTGGTACCAAACTCGCTCATGAACGAATGCAAAATTATAGCACAGTGGAAGATTTTTACGCCCTTTATGTGACGGTTAAACTATTTCAACATATAAGCGAACAAACAAATATTTATGCGACACAAAGTACAATCGCTTCCAAACATGTTGAAAAGTAGGTGCCAACAGATGAGGACGAAATAAAGAAGTTTTTTGGAGTGGTTTTGTGAATGATTTTGGTAAAGCTCCGATCTTTGTATCTGTATTGGTTTAAGGATCCATTGTTTATTCAAACATTCCCGTGGAAAGTTATGAGTAAAAACAGATTTCAAATTCAGTTGAGAATGTTGCATATTGTCGATAATACAAAAGTGGATGCTTCCAATCGTCTCTCAAAGGTTGAATTTTTAATGAAAGAATTAAATATAAATTTTAAGAAGTATTATGATCCAGTTGAAATATTATGCATCGATGAGACAGTAATACCATTTCGTGGACGGATCATATTCAGACAGTACATGAAACAAAAAAAGCATAGATATGGGATAAAAATACTTTGAAGCAGCTGCGCTGCTTCGGTTTGCTGTGGTGTAAAGATGTAGGAAGAAAGAAGGAAGGAGAAGAGAGGGGAAGAACGTTTCGTCCTGGGCCTGCTAGTGGACTCATCAGTAAGGCTACCTAGCAGGCTCTGCCTTAGACGCTGGGATATTAGGGACAGTTCAGAACTTCTATATACTGGAAAGGATGTGTCATCGGCTACATTCAGGAAAGTGTAAACGGTGCTGTCTCTCTAGTGGCGAGTGCCGCCACATCTTAAATTGTGCTGTGATAATCATTGCACATATAATCTTTGCATTTACACCGGCAAATCATTGGATAAAAAAATACAACACCCACAAATGTTGTCATGAATTTATGTGAAAATGTGTTTCACAAAGGCCATACTTTATACACGGATAATTATTATACGGGTGTGGATTTATCAAACAAACTCATAACAAAAAATACGCATTTGGTTGGTATTCTTCCACCAAATCGAAGAGGCAATCCAAATAGAGCTGTGACAGGCAAACTGCGACGCGGAGAAGTCATTGCTCAAGACAACAGTAGAGAGATTACAATCAAGAAATGGAAAGACAAGAGGGATGTTTTAGTTCTTTCGATCAAGCATTCTGACGAAATGAAATCCGTAATAACAAGAACAGGGGTATCCTGCAAACCAAAAATTATTATTGATTATAATAAAGGTAAAATAGCGATTGATCTGTCTGATCAAATGGGTGCTTACAGCAGTACACTTAGAAGGTTACTAAAATGGTATAGAAAATTGGCATTCGACCTTCTTTTGAATATTGCAATGCGTTACATATGTTCCAAAATGTAACAGGAAGAAAGATGTCAATTACAACATTTCGAAATCAATTGGTAAATGTTCTCACACGACGTTCACATTAGAAGACTCCAATTAGGGCCGATACAAGTAGACGAATTCACAAATTTCATTAGAAGGAAGGAAAGGCGCATGAAGTACGAAAATATTGTGTTGAGTGTTACAGCATAAGCACAAAAATGTTCGGACGCCAGTTAGCGAGGAAAATGACAAAGAAATTTACTATATACTGTAATATGTGCAAATCACAGCCACATCTTTGTTTAACATGTTTTAATAAACTTCATTAAATATTGGCAAAAATATTTAATTGCTATTAATAATTTAACCCTTTACAATGTCAGTCTCATGCACCGATGTCGATCAAACAAGAAGTTCGCTGTCAGTCCTTAGAATCCACGTTGTCCAAACGAAAAGTTGATTGTTAGTCCGCAGGGACTTACGCCGCCTGAACGGGAAGTTCACTGTCAGTCCCTGGGGCTGACGTAGCACTCTACGTGTTAAATCCGGTAAGAATATTGTAATTGACAAAATCATGATTCCAAAGCGGCAGAAATATAGTGTAAAACTTTGTAAACTGTGCCTTCTGGAAGGATACACACATAACATTCTTATTTACGCCGGAAATAATGCAACCAGATTAGCGAAAACACATGAGCATGATGTATTTATGACGTTGGAGGATGAATTATTATTTGAGAGCCGCGTATTATACGCAAATAGTTCATATACTTGTGTCCCTTTGGCCGAGAATCTTCTGCAAAAAATAACATTTATTTATGGTAAAGTTAAAATTAATAAAAAATTTCTTCCACTGCAGGCCAAACGGAAACTGCAGCGGAGTGGCTTTATGTATTTTCAAAATCGGGAGAGGCTTTAAATTTTTAAAGTGACCGGATAAGAGGCCGGTATGCATGCTAGCCACTTCTGAAAACCACAAATGTGTTATTTTCCAGATTAGTAAAAATAAGTTAAAGCCGGACGCAGTGTTCCTTTATAACAAAATTACGAAGGGGTTTGACCATCCGACCAGATGTCTTCTTATCACAGTTGATTACGCAGAACAGTAAAGTGGTATAGAAAAATAGTTATCGAATTAGTATGCGGGGCTTCTCTCGTTAATGCCTGTTATATACATAGAAAATGAAGTACCAAAGATATGAAAATATTAAACTTCCGCGAAAAAATTATTGATTATCTCCTTAGTATAGTGGATCATCACGGTGAACAAACGTCATCTGAAACTGAAGCAGTGCCCAAGAAACGTACACATTTCCTGCGGTCATTCCAAGAACGTGCGAGAAAAACGAGATAGCGATGTAAAGAATGTTATAAATGTATGTCTAGAATAAATGGTAGCCAGTATGCCACGAATAAGGCGATAAGAGTTGAAGCCTGTTTTAACCGATGTAAGGGCCATCCAGAATTATACTTAACATGTTTTGAAAAATTAGATAAAAATATTAAATAATTATGCTAGGTTTATAGTATTGATTTGTTATGTTTTAAATATTGAATGTCTGTTTATAATACTGAGAATTGAAAAATAATACTATTTTGTACTATCTACTTTGTGAAATATGAGTTCGACCCATCGTGATGCACGCCGGCCCACGAAATAGACACGTGTGACCCACCTGTGGTGCAGGCCGGCGTCAACGTGCTAAACGTAGAAATTATATGTGCCATAGCATTGCGTGGAGCAGTAGCTCACTACAGTTTTGACAAGCAGACAATATGAAACCCCAGCCCGGTGCAAGGAACAGTCGAACTTACATTCGTTTGAAGTGTCGAAGTATGTAAGGATAATGCGATACATAGAGCATTACAACATTCTTGCTTTCGAACGTTGAAATGAGACACTTCACCACAGAGCATGTAGCATTAGGACTCTATTGCTTATACACGTAGCACTATGAAACGTAAAATTCGCATTCTTTTGATCTGTAGAAACAGATCAACAAAATGCAAAGCGTACAAATTTAGAGCTAACTCACTTTGAATCGTGGAAATGGTTTACGCCATCGCATTGCAAGGAGAAATAGAACACCATTGCTTTGACACACGGACACTTTAAACCGCCATCCTGTTGCATGGAACTGCATAATTCACATTCATTTCAAGAGCTCCAGCAAATAAGCATAGTGCTATGCATAGAAGATTATAGCTTACTTTCTTCGAAATGTTGAAATGAAATGTACCATCACATTGCATGCAGCCTTAGAACACCATTGCTTTTGACCAGCAGACACTACGAAGCACCATACCGTGCATGGAACTGTCGAATTCACATTATTTTGATGTGTAGAAGAGGACAAGCATAATGATATGCTTAGAAGATTGCAGCTTACTTACTTTGAACCATTGAAATGAGATACGCCATCGCAATGCATGGAGTACTAGAACTCCAATGTGTTAACACGAGGGCACCGTGAAGCGCCATCCCGTTTGAAGGAACTGCAGAGTTCACATCCCTTTGATTTGTAGTAGCATACAAGCTTAATGTTATTGAAGGATAATTAAATTATCTTAATTTAAAGGTTAATGAATAATTCTTGTTTTAAATGTTATGTACCTGGAATATTCCAGATTGCGAGCGATACCGAGTGTACGGAATAAATGAGTTTTTCGTGTGAATATTTTAAAACGATGAAGCTGTTGTTCATTAGCATTCTTTGGAGTTATATCTCAGTTGAGAAGAACTGTTTAATGATATACAAAATCTTGTAGTTGTCTTTAGTTAGTAAGTTTCCTACAATTTGTGGACCTCAGGCGTGGTAATTATCAAGAGGACATTCTAGAATTAAATCGGATACGTTCTAAAGATTTGAATATTATCGAGTATTTGAAGACAGGACGTTGGAGAAAATTCCTTGAAGGTCTAGAACGTTCGAGAAGTTATTCATGCGACGTGAGTGCAGTTTGGAGAGATAGTGCGAGAACGAAAATTAAACTTTTGTGTAGAGACAATTCGAGTTTATACGCGAGTATCGAGTGAAAATTTTCACAATGAAAGATTTGAGTAAAATCACAGATACTGCGCTAAAAGAGATATTAATGGAGCATAAACAACCTTCTGCTGGTTCCGCAGCTAAATTAATTTCCCGTTTGATGGATGTTGACTCAGACGGAACATGGATAAATGACAAGCTAAAAGAAGTTCATGAAAAAAATGAGGATCGTGTGTTGATGTATCATCAAACGTGCAATCAGCAATGAATCTACTGCAACGAGAAATTGATTTCTTTTTAAAAGAAGAAGAATTAGCACAAGGTGAGTTAGCCACGTTGCGCCTTGAGTTAGATGCGATGCGAATTCATTCAATTACAGGTTGAGCAACATTTGGAAAATGAGCAGCGAAGATCGACGCGTAATTTTCGAAGTGAACAATATGATGTTGATAGTGGCGGTGACAATCTCTTGGCATTGAATAATGGCAATGAATGCAGTGTTTTATCTCAATTTAGTTAGCCGCGAACGAATATTTCGGCAGTTTCAAATTTACTTCGTAAATTTTATGGTAAATCTAGTGATAGTGAAAGGACCCTATTCAAAAACCATATGTTTTCGCCCCCAATAGATTTTGTTTAAACTTTGCATATTTGTAGATCTATATGTGTCTCATCAATTGCCAGAGTCTCTATCTGTCGGGCCTTTTAATAAGGGAGGGGGAGGGGGTCAAAGTACGCATTTGGCGAAACCTTTCGGAGGCTATAACTTTTGATTAAAAAAAGATATCGACTTGAATTTTGCGTCAAAAAGTCACAAAAAAATTAAGCTTTCGAATGCTATATAATTTTTTCTTTTTTCGGAATTTTTAAGTCACTTTTTATGCTTTTTTCTAGTTTTCGGGTTAGTGAAAAATTGCGAAAAATTGCTATTCCCAAAATAGGTATCCCTAGATTTTAACAAAAAACTCAGTATAGGAAGCTCATTTTATTCTCTTTAAGTGGTATAAATCTTACCCTGGGGAAACTTTTTGTTTAAAAGTTATAACATAATATTCGTGTCGATGCGCAAGCTGTGGACGCGAAATTCGAGCAAAACAAATGCTTTTCTTAACATATTGTGACTTATTATTAAAATTATTATCATCGGAGATTGAGATTACTATTGTACTAGGAAGAATTCGTTTTTAAAAATACTTTTTAATTTAATGTTACATTTTTTAAATAATATTACACGGGACAAAATTAAAAGACAAACTTCGGCAATTTCTCGTCGCATAAATAATATTAATGAAGATGATGATGCAATAATCACCATATGGGATGGTACTTATGTTTATTTGCATAAAAGTACGAATTATCGCTTCCAAAGAGTGATGTATAGTGGTAAAAAAAAAAAGAACTTTTTAAAACCGATGCTGGCAGTAACTACGAATGGTTATATATTGGATGTTTTTGGTCCAAATAAATTGTGGGCAGCAACAGTATCTGATGCAGATCTCTTTAGATTTATTATGAATACCGATTGGTTTAAGAACTTTTTCAAACCTGGTGATATCTTCATTCTTGACAGAGGCTTTTCCTACGTAAAATATGAAATACTACAAAACAATTACAAAGTCGTCATTCCTGCCCTGCTAAAAAAAGGAGTTAAACAACTATCAACCTCTGAAGCAAACGAAAGTCGAGTATGCACCAAACAAAGATGGGTAGTAGAAAGTGTAAATAGCTCACTTAAAAGATTTAAATATTTCAAAACAGCTATAGCTTCAGAATGTGTCACAAAATTGTTTGAAGGTTTTAAAATTGCAAGTGCTCTTCACAACGCATACTTTAAACGAATATATAGTGATAATGATGATCCAGAAGTGGCTTCAACTTTATTAAAAGACCTAAATAAACCAAATATAATGCAGCAAATTGTAGAATGCGAAGGTCTGGTAAAAAAAATAAAAAACTTTGAAAACATGACATTAGAACATTATGAAAACTTCTCAGCCTGGACATTAAAGTGCTTAAAATCGTTCACGGGATCATATCAATTATCACTTGCAAAGTCGTATATAGCGGATCACTTGCTTTCTGGAAAGTGCCAATTTTCTATCAGCAAGGAAAGCTATCTTCCAGACTTCAGCAAATATGGATTGGATATTCAGACACCATTGTTCATAAAAGCTAAATTGCAATCACGACACTGTGATCAGAAGCTTTATTCGATATTCACTTTAATTGATATCGCACAGCCCACAATTACGTCTGTCAGAAGTTATTACTGCCAGTGTAGAAACGGAGCGAGGACTGTTGGTTGCTGTGCTCATGTGTTAGCAATAATATGGTACCTGGGATTTGGACGATACAGTGATCTATCAGCACCAGCTAATTTTTTAAACATACATTTTCTTCATATAAGACCAACATCGGAAGATACAGAAGATGAAGATGAATAACATACAAAAGAAAAAGGACATCTAGAAAAAGAGGAATAATGTAAGTAACATTAAATTAAAAAGTATTTTTAAAAACGAATTCTTCCTAGTACAATAATAATCTCAATCTCCGATGATAATAATTTTAATAATAAGTCACAATATGTTAAGAAAAGCATTTGTTTTGCTCGAATTTCGCGTCCACAGCTTGCGCATCGACACGAATATTATGTTATAACTTTTAAACAAAAAGTTTCCCCAGGGTAAGATTTATACCACTTAAAGAGAATAAAATGAGCTTCCTATACTGAGTTTTTTGTTAAAATCTAGGGATACCTATTTTGGGAATAGCAATTTTTCGCAATTTTTCACTAACCCGAAAACTAGAAAAAAGCATAAAAAGTGAC
This sequence comes from Xylocopa sonorina, assembly GCF_050948175.1. Lineage (NCBI taxonomy): Eukaryota > Metazoa > Arthropoda > Insecta > Hymenoptera > Apidae > Xylocopa > Xylocopa sonorina. Next base: position 532,599 of record NW_027490294.1, read on the forward strand.
TTAAAAATTCCGAAAAAAGAAAAAATTATATAGCATTCGAAAGCTTAATTTTTTTGTGACTTTTTGACGCAAAATTCAAGTCGATATCTTTTTTTAATCAAAAGTTATAGCCTCCGAAAGCTTTCGCCAAATGCGTACTTTGACCCCCTCCCCCTCCCTTATTAAAAGGCCCGACAGATAGAGACTCTGGCAATTGATGAGACACATATAGATCTACAAATATGCAAAGTTTAAACAAAATCTATTGGGGGCGAAAACATATGGTTTTTGAATAGGGTCCTTTGGAGGAAGCAGATCAAATTGTTGAAGACGATATATAAATTGGAAGATGACATTGCACGATTACTTATCGGTATGCGACTGAAGGGAAAAGCACTTGAATGGTTTCATCCTAAACCAGAATATATAACTATGCCATTCAACCGACGCAGGAAGAATTAAAAGTTACGTTTTATCATCCACAAAGCAAAATTGAAATAAGCAAGGAATTTGACGGGCGATTATGGAAGAGGAACGAGACATTTCATGAATATTTTCACGAGAAGATGATTCTTCGAAGTCGAGTACCAATCAACGACCATGAAATGCTTGAATACCTGATTGACGGCATCCCCAATGAAATGCTCCGGAACCAGGCCCGTATTCAACAGTTTACAACAACCGATCAACTTTCGATAACGTTTGAAAAGGTAATTCTTCGAGATCAAGGTTTGTTGGGTGTGCAGATGCCAACAAAGTTTGAGAAGTGTGAAGACAGTTTCGATAGAAATGAACGAAAGGAGATAGTCAATGTGGGTGAGATAAGCGAGTTTACCGGTAATATTGTACGATGTTATAGTTGTGGTGGGCACGATCATATTAGCGTGAATTGTCTGACGAAAGATCGTGGTGTAAAATATTTTATATGTCAAGAACGTGTACATATTGCGTCAAATGTCCCAAGAAATTTAAAGCGAGTGAAAGGAGCTGCGTGACATTAGGAGTATCGTACCGAAATTATCTCAAAAATGTTTTACTTAACGGATGCGAAAATCAAAGCATTAATGGATTCAGGAAGTGATTTTAGTTTAATTCGCATAGACGAGTATATTAAGCTTGGTTCTCCGCAATTACGATGCAATGAATTACTTTTCAAAGGTTCAAGGAATAATACAACATTAAGTGAGTTTCAAGCAGAAATTACCGCAGATGGACACTCATATCCGATTTGTATACAAGTAATCTCTGATACCATTGTTCGACACAAGCTGTTAATAGGAACGAATTTCTTAAATGTAACCGATGTCAGCATTAAAGGTGCTAAAGTAAACATTCGTCCATTACCGAAAGCAACGCGCGAAATTGTTGAAAGAGAAAATATTGTATCGGAAATATTTAAAATAGATGTAACGAGTGACGTGTTATAAGTAAATCAAGTTGATGTGACTCATGTATTATATCCTAATTAGTGAGTGACGATAGAATATCTTGTTAGTAATTACAAGCCAAGCAAAACCTTTGAACGTGAAATTGCAATGAATTTAATATTGAAAGGCGATATCTGTATATTAATCGGCGATACAATTGCCAGCGTTGCAAAAAGAGATTGTTAATGCGCAGATAGAACAGTGGATAGCGGCTGGAGTCGCTCAGTTATCTACTTCTGATTATGCGAGTCCGGTTGTTCTCGTTCGGAAGAAAAATGATTCGTTTAGATTATGTGTGGATTATCGACAAATTAAGAAGAAGATTCTTAAAGATAGGTATCCGTTACAATTGATTGAAGATCAATTAGATTTGTCACAAGTCGCGCGCATTTTCAGTACTCTTGACTTGAAAAACGGTTTCTTTCACGTGCGATAGGATAAAGCAAGTCGAAAGTATACAGCATTTATTGCACCAGATGATCACTATGAATTTTTACGAGTCCCTTTTGATTCATGTAATTCTCCAGCAGTTTTTCAAAGATTTATAAATACCATATTTAGAGATCTTATTTGAGAGAGAATAGTTTTAGCATACATAGATGATTCGATTATTTCATGAAATGATATTGAAAGTGGGATCAAAAATCTTGAAAGGCTTTGAATTATAGCGAGCGGAGCAGGCTTAATATTTTGTTGGGAAAAGTGTTGTTTTTTGCAAACTTTTGTCGAATTCCTCGGGAATGTAATCAACAATGGTTATGTTCGCCCCTCACTAAAACTGATACAGTCCGACGATTTCCAGAGCCGACAAATGTTAAACAAATACAAAGTTTTCTTGGACTTATCTGGTATTTTCGTAAATTTATTCATGAATACCCTGTAATTGCGCGACCTTTATCTAACCTTCTGCAAGCGAATGTTAATTCTGTTTTCGAACGTCTGAAATGGAAGCATTCATATGACTTAAACTTTTAGTGAGTGAGAAACCAATGGTGAATATGTATCAAATAGAAGTAGAGATGGAGTTGCATACAGATGCTTCTGCGTTAGGGTACGGAGCGATTTTATTTCAAAGAATAACGAAGATCAACCTTTTCAGCCTGTATATTATTTTCTAGTGGTAGAACAACTTCTGCTGAATCTAAATACAGTAGCTATAAACTTGAAGTTTTAGCAATGGCAAAAGCATTGAAGAAATTAGGAGTTCATTTATTAGGAATTTTGTTTGTTATTGTTACTGATTGCCGAGCTTTTACTCTTACAATGAATAAGAAATATCTTTGTGTGTGAGTTTCGTGATGGGCATTATCGTTAGGAGAATTTGATTACCGGATAGAGCCTCGTCCAGGAAACAACATGATACATGTAGATGCGCTTAGTAGAAATCATCCTCCTACAAATTTCCTAATTGGTGAATCTGATGCAAGTCTTACAGCACGTTTGTATAAAACACAGGAAGAATATGAGACTGTAATGAAACTTCGAGATTTGGTACTACAAAACAAGACGAATGATTATGTTCTACGGGGAAATTTTCGGTACAGAAAGTCTGGAGGTTCAACTAGTAGTGTCATGTCGGATGCAGATACATGAAATAAGGCAATAAGGAAATAAGGAAAAAGTCAAGACTGAAGCTATCGTACGTAAAGGTTATTGGATTCCAAATCTTCGGCAGCAAGTTGGAAAGGTGGTAAGAAATTGTGTTACATGCATCTTAGCCGAAAGGATACAGGGAAAGTAGGAGTGTAATTTAAATACGATTGAAAAGTGAAGTATTCCTTTTGATACATTTCATATCGATCATCTTGGATCACTGCCATCAACAAAAAAAAAAGGTATCAGTACATATTTGTAGTGGTAGATGCTTTTACAAAATTTACATGGCTCTATGCTACAAGATCTACTACTACAGCTGAAGTTTTGTCACGCCTGAAGAAGCAAGCGTGACTTAGCTGCACCTAAGCCCTGTGAGTGATGTAAGCATTTAGATGTAGATCAACAATGTTTGAAATTAACAATACATCGAAGTATTGGCACGTCACCATTTCATCTTCTCTCTGGGACACATTCACGTCTTAAAGGTCATCTTGGCATCCGTTTTACGCAATCAACAATTTGTAGTTCGAAAGGTAGGGGAAGGAGAAGGACCCCTACAAACATCTACGTCAGCAGATTCTATGAAATTGTGGATCGAAGATATGTATGATATTTATCTCAAATCGAAGACGATATGAATGAAGACATTCTGGACGAATGTTCATGCAGGGCGGCCGAGTGAAGGCTAACGAAATTATCTTAATTTAAAAACTAATCAATAATTCAAGTTTCAAATGTTAGGTGCGTGGAATATTCTAGAATGTGCAGAATAAATGAGATTTCGTGTGTATGTTTTAAAACGATGCAGCAGTTATTCATTAGCAGTCCATGGAGTAATATCTCAGTTGAAAGGAACTATTTAATGATTTAAAAAACCTTGCAATTGTCTGTAATTAATGAGTTTCCTACATTGTGCATAGAAGATTACAGCTTATTAAGATCGATACGTACAAATTAAATGCACAGTCGCATTGCATGGAGCATTAGAACTCCATGGTTTTGACAAGAAGACACTATGAAACGCTACCCTGTTGCATGGAACTGTAGAATTCAGATTCTTTTGAAGTGCAGAGGCAGATAAGCATAATGCTATCCATAGAAGATTACAGCTTACTTACTTCGAATTGTTGACATCAGGTGGGCCATTGCAATGCATGGTGCTTTTTAGAACACCGTTTATTCGCCACACAGACACTGTGTGGCGCAATTAAGTTGCAAGGAACTCTAGCATTTACTTTCTCTTAAAATTCAGATAAGCATAATGCTATGCATCGAAGTATACTCCTTACTTACCTCGATACGATGAAATGCTATGCACCATCGTATTGTGATAACGCGGGTTTTTGAGTATGTCACTTGAGCGCTAGCCCCGCGAAAACGTGGGTTTATGAGTTTGACGCTTGTGCGCTGATCCCACGATGATGTGCAATTTTTTTGCTGGTTTGAGTATCTTGTACATCGATTTGTATGTACTTGCCATGGTTATGTCGATCTTCATTTTTTATGCCCAAAATATAAAACTTATACGATAGTTTAGAAACAATCAAAGCAAGAATTATTCTGGAACAGTTCATTCCATAGTCATTTTCTGTTTCGTACGCTTACGCTTCTAGTTTACCAGTATAACAAGGTTTATTATTTTGTAACTTTTTACCCACATAATATGAGTGATATTATTGATGAGTATATTGCTGACTCTCTATCCTACATTCGGTATATTCAGAAGATTCTGATATAAAAGTCGAGGACAGCGATAGTGATGTGGGTTCAAGAATAAGATTAAGAGCCATTTCACTACAGCATTCAAGCGATTCCGATGATTCCATCGATTGTGTCAGATGTTGATAAAATTCCTACCGCATCAGATTTTACAGGTGTGTCAGGCCCAAAATTTTTTCCTATTGATAAGAAAAGCGTAAAAGAAATCGTCGAATTGTTTATTGGCAATGATTTGTTTCAATTAATGATCAATGAATCCAACATGTTTTACCAGAAAGATAAGGACAAGATGAGCGAGAGGAAAAAATATCAAAGTGATGTGATATTACTCTAGCCGAGAAGAAAAAATTTCTTGGTACAATTATAATGATGGGTCAGATAAAGAAAGATGTAAGAAATAATTACTGGTTCTCCGAATTTTACATGAGAACATCATCGTTCTCCACAATAATGTCATGCAAGAGATTTCGCCAGATTTGTAGGATGTGGCATTTTTCAAAGAATCAAACAATAAATGATTCTAATAAGCTCGCTAAGATTCAGGCCATTTTGAGCTACTTATTAGATAAATTTAAATCTGTATACACACCCAGGAAAGAACTTTCGCTTGATTAATCCATTATTCCATGGCGTGGGAAATTGTCTATAAAAACATACAATCCGGCAAAAATAATAAAGTACGGCCTACTTTGCCGTATGCTTTGCGAAGCTAGAACCAGATATGTTACCAATATGGAAATGTACTGTGCGGAAGGCAATAAATTGGGCCAGATATATTATTAGTATTATGTCATTATTAAGTATTATGTCATTACTTGATAAAAATATATGTTTGAGACACCACTTATACATGGACAACTATTATAATAGCTTTAAAACTGCAGAATTGCTCATGATAAATGGTACAGGAGTTTGTGGTACAATTAGAACAAATAGGGGTGTTCCTGAGTCTTTACTGCATTTCAGATTGAAAACTGGAGATTATAAATGTAAAAGAATGGGTGAAGTTATAGTAAAGGCGTGGAAGCCGGAACAGAATGTCGTACACATGGTTTCCACGATACATTCGGGAAAATTAATTAAAACAAATAAAATACACAGGAAAACAAAACAAGAAATTATAAAACCTTATTCCGTCATAGAATATAATAAATATATGATGGCTGCAGATTTGGCAGATCATTATTTATCATATTATTCCATCATGAGAAAAACGGTGAAGTGGACAAAGAAGACAGTCTTGTTTCTTTTAAATTGCGCACTGTTTATTGCATTTAGATTATATATTGAATTGAATGGCAACATTATAAAATATAAACAATTTTTACATATTGATAGACGTTCTTGGATCGAGGGAAACGCAAATATACAAGATGTACTAACTGATACCTCTATTACTACTCTTTCTAACAATTCAAGTACTTCTGTACATATTGCTACACCTCGCACACCAATATTTGACAGCCCCAGGGACTTTCGGATCATATGAAGAATAATAAAGTTACCAGAATTTTTGGATAAGGGAAAAAACTGATTCGTACGACGTCCTTTAAAGTTTGCTCTGCTGGTAAAAAAAGAAGCGAAAGCAACTTTATGTGTGCTGAATGCATAGTACCTTCACATCTTGGACATTGTAAATACTTGCTTCAAGTATTAAAACATTTGCCTTCTGTTTACGTTATGTATATGCATTAATCCACCATGAAATAAGAAACTGTACTTTTCTCCATTAATATAAATTAAAAATTTCCATCTTCTTTTTCTAATTACCGTTAAATTGTATATGATGAATATGCAAATAAAATGTTCTATTTAACAAAAATATATAACGTTTTAAATATTTTATTTCGTTATTCAGTGACCTAAAACAAACGAATATGACCGGCGGGGAACTGGGATTTAAGATGCCAATTCGTTGCAGGTGCTCAGGCTTCAAATGTCTCTTAGGTCGCCGCTTATCAATGCATTAAGCGTAATGCTATGCATAAAAGATTACACCTTTCATTCTTTGAATGGTTGGAATGATATGCACAATCCCATTACATGGAACTGTATAATTCACATTCTTTTGAGGTGTAGAAGCAGATGAGCATAATGCTATTCATAGAACACAGCTTACTTACTTTGATACAATGAAATGAGGTGCGCCATCGCATTGCATAGTACATTAGAAGTCTATTGTATTGACACCCAGACACTATAAAGCGCCATCCGGTTGCATGGAACTGTATAGTGCATATTCTTTGGAGGAATTGAAGGAGCTAAGCATAATTCTATACATACAGAATTAAACCTTGATTGCTTTGAAAGGCTGAAATGAGATGTGCTATCGCATTGCGTGGAATATTAAACTCTATTGCTTTGACACGCAGATACTATGAATTGCCACCTCGCTGAATGTAACTGTAAAATTGACATTCACTTGTGGAGCAAAGCAGATAAGTGTAGCGCTAAGTATGGAGGATTACAGCTTACTTACTTTAGAACGACAGAATGAGATGCACCACCGCATTGCATGGAGCATTACAACGTCATTACTTTCGCACGCAAACACTATGAAGCGACAGCCTCTTGCATGCATCTGCATAATTCACATTCTTTTGAAGAACTGAAGCAGATAAGCATAATGTTATGAATAAAAGAATGCAGCTTACTTACTATGAAACACTGAATTGGAATGCACCATGGCATTGCGTGTAGCATTAGAACAGTACTGTATTAACAAGCAGACATTGTGAAGGGCCAGCCTGCTGCATGGAAGTATAGATGTCACAATCTTATCAAATATAGAAGTAGATATGTATAGCGATGTGCATGGAACGTTACAGATTACTTATTTTGAAATAATGAAATGAGACACGCTATCGCATGGCATGAAGCATTAGAACTCTATTGCATCGATACTTATGAATCCTATGAATCCTACAGTTGCTCGCAATGTGATGGCGTTTCGCAGTGTCTGCGTGCCAATGCATTAGAGTTCTAATGCATCATGCAACACAATAACCCATCTAAAGAGATTCAACGATTCAAGGTAAGTTATTTGCAATGTTCTATGCACTGCATTATGCTTATCTGCTTCTGCTCCTGAAAGGAATGGGAGTTCTACAAATTCATGCAACGGTATAGCCTTCTAAGTAACCATTCCACACATGAGCCTGTGTGCACCCCCAGCATCAACCCTTGGACTCAGGCAACCTGCCACGCTCGCCTGCAGAACCGGCAACAGGCAGCGTTCACGCAAGCACTTCTGCACGCGCTCACAAGCACCAAGTACCGCTGTGTCACTCGGACCGACCAGTATACATGGCTCGTTCACACCAGGCATCGCTGTTTAACTCTCACCAAGGAGCACTACTGTCTCAGTCGTACTAATGAGTATATCTGCCTCGCTCGCACCAAAGATGAACACACTTGTCTACCTCGCACGGGGGATTCCGTCCTGCTAACAGGCGCAGCCGCAGCCCATCACCTCAATGGGGACCCTTCCAATTCAGGGAGCTGACTTTACCTGAACCTGTATTCTAGTTTTAAGCCTCTTGCATATATATCCGGACTCATGTATTGCTACATATAAGAATTCATAAATCCATGTTACACACGTTATGAATGTAAGACACGAACAACACACGTAATTGTAAGTTCATGCTGTACTAGTTCAGTATACTATTTCATATGTTAAAGGCGAAAGACGCGCCGCTAGCCTCACCTCGATACGCGAGTTCCCACTCGCTGGACCACATGCTTTCATAATTTTTCAAGTAAATATTTCAAATTGGTACAAATATTATATTAATACATATTTTATATTTTAGTTAATTCAAAATACAATATCTCTTATCTATCTAATAATTATCTATCTAATTTCATATCATTTTATGATGTTTTAATTAAATATTTGAAACTGGTTTATATAATTATACTTATCATAAGTTTTAGTTACTTAAAAATGGATCATCCGCTCCAAACGAAAATAAATATCTATATGTTATATAAGTCGATCATTTATTTGGTTTGCCCCAGTTCGCTTTCTTTCCATCGAGGCTTGCAAATCCGTCTTCGTTGTTCTTGAAATTCGTACTTTGGAAGGTAAGTAGTATGTATTGATGGTCCGACGCTGAAAATATCTCAAACAGTTCTGCTTTACTGAACTCAGCGTATATACAACCTCCTATCAACGTTATGTCTATTTTTTATTTGTTTTGGTTCTTAAAGTATGTATAGCCTTCTTTCGGATTCGTCGCGATTAGGTCGTTTCTTCGAGCCACTTTGATAATCTTTTCCTCTCTATGGTTGTTCTTCTTACTACCCCTGATTACCGATTTTTCGTTCAGGTCACCAGCGATTATTTTTCTGCTTGCTTTCTTTCCCTTTTCTATGTTAACCTCAGTTTCGGTTATATATTCTTCGATTGCTTTCCGTTCCTGTTCGGCGAGAAGTAGCAACTTCTAACTTTTGTTTCTTCGAACATAAACGGTACCGGTCGACGAGTACGTGGTGTCATATGTACAACATTTTCGATTAACGCCGGTTATCCATATCGGAGCGTCACCGTTCTCGTCTTACAGTCAGTATTTTTACATTTTCTGCATGATTTCTTGCGCAATTCGGCATCTGTTCAGATCGATTTGTGGGACTTTCAATTCCATATTCATTTCTCGTTTTTTTCTATCAAGGCCTTTCTGTAGACCGGACAATTAAAGCTCCGGTAACGTATCTGGTGTACGGATTGTTTCTTCCTGCCTCGCTACAAATGATACATTTCGGTTTGTTCGCGATGCAATCAATCATCGTATGATTCTGGAATCCGCATCTTCTGCAGGTTTCCTTATTATCCTTGACTTCTTCGCAATTTCTACCGATATGTCCCAGTTTATGGCACTTGCAGCATCTCTCTACTCTTGGTAGCACTTAGCAGGGACAAGAGGTCAATGCTGTTCTGAGTAGTTTTACCTTCTTCTGCTCGTTGCTGTATTTCTGTTCACATTCAACTAACGCGAATTGGTAGCCTTTCCACTTTTGTTTTAACAACTTGACGTTTATACCGCCATGCTTTCCTTCGATTTCATTCAATGTTCGTCTTATGTCCTCCTTTATTCCTTCTCTGGTAATCCAACGGGTATATGTCCCTTAGTTGGGACATTATACTCGCACTCGTAGGCTTTATACCGAATCCTTTTTTCAGAAATCCTTTTACCTCCATTACTTTGTTCTCTACACCTGCTTTCTTGTTAAACTCCAGAATTATATCTCCCACTCTCGATTTTCTTGCGTCATATTTTCGTATTTCTGTCATTTTTTCTGCGTTTCCTCATCTCGTAGCTTGTCCTCGAATGCTTTCTGCTCTTTTAATTGCTTCATTTTTTTTCTGTAAACGTTCGCCACTAGTTTCATCAAGTGTTTGATGTCAGTTTTTTTTTATATGCCTGATGTTTCCCGTTAACGTTTCCTAATATGTCATTAGCTTTGCTGTATCCTCCCTCATAATATCAATCATTACGTCTGATGTGTGGCTACCTATTCTTCTATTCGAAAGTGTAGACGCTATTCTTATCGATCTATCGGTTCTTATCAACTATTCCATTATCCTGCTCTTTCTTCTTGGTTCCCTTATTTCGGCTCCTGATGCTTGTCCTTTCGTGTCTGTACTTCCTTCCGGGGCTTTCTTTTTCTCCTTTATATACGCTTTTATTATCCTTCTCTATTTCCCTATCTTTCTGTGTCATCGACAAGGGGCTTCGAACCGCTTGCTCAACCTTTAATCTTCTGCCAGGACTCGACAGGGCTGATTCCGAATCGCGAGCCGGCAGCTCCTCACAGCAGCATATGCACAGCAGCCTCGCTCACGCTGGGGGTGGGAGTTGGGGGGGGGGGGGGGGGCTGCAGGCCCTCTACCATCCTACTGCCTGCCCTAATGCGGGCGGGGGATTCCCAGGGCCACTCGAACCGCGACCAGCATCTATCTTATACTCTAGCCGATTCGTAGTCATGCGTTTTCCATTAAGCTTGCCGGGATCAGTGATATTGATTCATTCAATCTAATTTATTATTTTCTCTCACGATGTCGTCTATTTCGTTGTACCTTGCCCTTATGGTATGGTATGTAATCTGTTGTTTGATATTTCTAGGATTTCCTCTCAATTAATGCAATGTTTCCACAGTTTTCCTTTTTTTTCTCTCTAGTTACGTTGTTGTTATTTTTTGCTCTCTACCCATCACATTTCCTCTCTGCACCATCCCGGAACCAGCGTTATGCGATTACTTCAGGCTAGCGCCCCGGTCTCGCTACTCCAAGATCAAATGTTCTCCTTACATCCGTTGATTTATATATGTCAAATATTGGAGAATATTTTCTCTTATCTTTCGTATTTTTCGAGTTACGTTTTAATTAGATGTACATTATATGCGCGTCGAAATATCGGATTTCCATATGATTTTTTAGTAAAGATTTATTCTTTTCCGACTGTTTGTTTTCATTTCGCCGAAGGCGCTCCTGTATAAGATGCGGAACCGCTCCGCTTGATCCCGCCGATCATTACATTACATTTCGTGAATAAGCGTTCAATCGAATTGGATTTCTGCTATTCCGTAACTGCGGAAGGCTTACTACATAGCCTCATCCCTGGGAAAGTTGCGAAGGTTGCTTGCGTCCCGAGATGGAAAAGTGGTTACGATAGATTTAGTTAGGTTACGCTAGATTAGGTTAGGTTGGGTTATGTTTGGGAATGTTTGTAGGTTGCTCGGTTATGTTGGGTTAGATATAAGAAAGCGTAGGTTTGAATTGTTTATGTTTAAAACAGGTAAAGTTAGATTGTGTTAGGTTGAGTTAGATTTGAGTGAAGGCAGGTTAAGTCAGATTAGGTGTAACTAGGGTTAGCTTGGTTTAAATTAAGTTTGGAAGATGTTAGACTAAGTTAAGACAACTAAGAGATGGATTACCGATAGCTGGCAATGCCATCTGTCGACACTTCATGAATTACCGACTATTGGCATTACCAGCCGTTATAATACCATGAGTTATCGACCGCATGCATCACCTACTGTCGACATATCGTGAGTTACCGACCGCAGGCAACTCCAGTCGCTGATATGTCTTGAGTTACCTACTATTGGTTACACCAGCCGTGTGTGATTGCATACGTTATCAGTTGTTGGTAACTCCAGTCGTCGATAATTTATGGATTATTAACCACAAGCAACACTAGCTAGAATCACAAGATTATTGTGGGAAGCTGGAATTAATGGGTGATGCAATGTACACTTTTATTTTTCAGAGACAGTAAATCTGTTACTAATGAATTTGTATTCTATGAGGGAATATTAAAAAACTGAAGGAATGTCGGATTTCACTCATTGTGCGTGTAATCCAGGTGTGAATAAGTAAATAAAGGTTTATAATTAATATATGAAAGTATAACTTATATTTTAGTAAACGAATCAATTTATTTTACAGAATATAAATATTATTGATAAGATAAGATGATGCCTGATTCCTTCCTAGAGGAGAATTTGGAACAGATAGATCTGGATAATTATATACGACAATTAAAAAGAACGAACAAATTGTTCAGGTAAATCAGAGGAAAAGATCTTGCAAATATTATTTGTTATGCAGACTAATTTAAGCAGCGAGTATGTTAACAAAACTGTAAGTTCAAGTACTATTTATTGTTCATTATGTTAAAAAAATTCATTAGTCTTCGTACATTGCAGCACATCACAGATTAGTCTAATTTATTGCCCAAGCAACCATAATTCAATAGTTAATTAATATCATGTTTGCAAAAATTTATAATATGTAAATTTCGTAAATTTTAAAGGTGACGACGCTGGTGCACGGTTTTTGAATCTCAAAAATGGTAAAAAGATGCGGCAGGGAGAGGAGAACCTAGTCAACCACTACGTACAACATTAACAATGGATTCACAAAACTTTCTCGCAATGCTTTCTCATTGAAAAATATATTTTTTACGATCAAATTAATTAGAAATGTAAAATAATTTTATTAATAACATAATATTATATATCTTTCGAAGAATTAAAACTTACATCGATAAAGCCGTAATGGGAAAGTTGAAAAGTAGCAGTGATCTACGAAAAGCAAGAAGATTAGAGGAATTAATGGTCAATATAAAGTCGAAACTTACTTTGGAAAAATAAATACCTTCTTCTTAAAAACAACAGACATATTAACTAATTAAGGAAAAATTATTCCTACTTATAAAAATATTGTTACTTTTTGTAAAAGTTAAATATGATAATATAAAATATTTAAAATATTAAAAAAAACTAGAGTAAAATATATTTTTATATATCTTGTAATATATTTTAATACGCTAAATGATAAAAGTTAAATAAATTCCGTTTGAAAATATTTATTTATGTAGATTGAACTTTACTCATACATTTATAATAAAATGAACATAGTTATTCATATTTAATATTTTCTTTGGAAACAATGAGTAAAAATATAAAGTACTTTGTTGTTATAGTTCTAGATGCTTCACAAGTTCCAAAAATGATAAAATAGACCAACGCCAGCAAAAAGTCTAATGTTTCATACCTATTTTATAGTTTAAAGATTATCAAACTTTATGCTTGGATGGATGCTTATATATAAGTATAACTGCCAAAATGAAATGAGATCGCAACGTGATATTTACACATCTGCGTGATGCAATTTTGTCCTATATAAATTTCTGATAAAAGGATATAAATGTTTATAATCTAATTATCAATTACTAATGGAATTCTACAATTTTTCCATGTAATAGTCCTTTCTTCTTGTACGCATCCTCCAATACATACATAGTACCTTTAATCTTGATGGATTTCGTATGTGCGTGTTAGTGTGTGTGCGCGCGCGCGTATTTGTATGGTAGCAGTTACAAAAATACCACATAATAGATTTCATAATTTTGATTCTAGTAAATTGAGTAAAATGATAAGATTTATATATAATTATATATAAATAATATATAATTATATATAATTATTATATATAATAATAAGATTATCTGTGGGATATCAAGGGGATGCGAAGCTGCTATTGCACTGCATACAGCATTTTTCACTGGAAGAATTTTTCTTCCAATGTGTCGACTCCAGATTTATTTAAATTGTTCTCGTTTTGAAAATTAAAACTGCATGACATATCCGTTAATACAGCACGCCGGTAATCATGATACCCAACAGATCCAATCTTCCTTTATCTGAGATTAAGGCCTGCCTTCTTTGTTTCCAAACTTCTTTACATTGCGTTACATCCTTAAGACTCTTTGTAGGTTACAAAGAACAGAAACGCTACATGGATTAAAAAAGTGTAATAGTGTAATTTATATAATCTTGAACATTTTAAATCCGTTTACGTCGCTTTGCTTGTTGTATATGTTTATCACATGGCGTTGAACCAACTACTACTGCCATTATCCCTTTCTAAAATTTGGAAAATCCACCAGATCTAATGAAACCTTGCTAAGATTGTAAATGTGTTTTTACTGTATCCAGCAGAAATGAAATTACATTGAAAGAAGTACCAGCTAGTTCTCCACGCCTATTTGGAACATCATTAAATCACCTTGTTAAACAATAATATATTAAATGTGACTTGGACTTTTAAATTTGAATTTATAAACATCTAACAAATGAAAATGTTTTTCTTACTATTCATATCATTATACTTTCAGTGATTTATTATGTGCTGTGATTTGATGTATTAACTGCTTGATTATATTTTACAACGAACCTTGCGTACCAAACATTGTTTTTACTCCTGATAAGAGTGGATAGTTCTTCGTTTTGTATTCTTATACCGCACTGATTATAAAAGTATAAAAGAGTCGTATATATTTTTTTCAACCCGTCATAAACCAAAAATATTATTTATAAAATAATGTATTACCTATTGTGACGTGGTGACGTCACAAGGCTCGCTCACCCCCCCCCCCCCCCCCTGCTTCGGTTAAAGTAGCTCGCAGATCACCACCCATGCGAGAAGCGCGACACGGACCATCGCGATAGCAGTGTTTGCGAGGAGCGTGAAATACGCGATGGTAGAACCCCCCCCCCCCCCTTTCTTTTCTCTCTCTCCGTTTGACGAATAAGACTGGCGAGCTGAAGAAGAAGCAACCCATTCTTATGGGTTATCCCCTTCGGCGGATAAGAAGACCGCAGGTCCGCGGACGAGCTATGCGCCGAGGTAGCGTGACGGGCTCGACGGTGGAGGAGTCGGGAAGTGAGCAAGAAGAGACCCTGAAGCCCGAAGGATACGACCCAGAGCCCTGCAACGATAAGACCGCTGCCATAGTCCATGGAGACGAACAGGATGGTTCTCGGGTGTGAGAAGGACCTCCACCCCTCCCCTGAGCTCATGGAGAGGAAAACTCAAGATGCGCAGCGGAATTGCAGGTGAGCCGTGGAAAACGCGGTGCGCGACACGCGCCGCAGTTCAGATGATCCAGAGGACACCCTCTACACACCACAGGGGGCGATCAGGGAAGATCGCCGAAATCCACCGATCGATGCCCCGAACAATACCGAAGCGTATAGCCCTACCCCACCAAGGAGCCCCAAGGAGGATCTAAGGGGATCCGAAGACCTCCAGCAAACCTATATAATGAGCTAGCCAGCATGAAGACGGCCTACTCTGCTACTATTCTTCTTCCCAGCGACTTAGCGACTATTTAGCGAGAAACCGAGCAAGCGATTATACGGAGCGATTCGGTAGAGAGAGAGAGAGAGAGAGAGAGAGAGAGAGAGAGAGATGAGAGAGAGAGAGAGAGAGAGAGAGAGAGAGAGAGAGAGAGAGAGAGAGAGAGATAGACGGACTGAACGAGATCCAGACTTGCTGGAAGCGAGAACGTGAGTCCTTATACGCTAAAGCGTCCCATTTGTTCCCTGCCGCATTTGTGATATCGCGTATTATAATTTGTATTGTATAACGGGTGGTGATCCCCGGTCATTCGCGGCGTGTCGTATACCCTTTTGTAATACCGCGTCAAGGCAATATAGAAAGAAGCCGTGAGTTCAGTATCCCGCGACCCTAATTGGCGCACTCGGCTAGAAGTAGTCGAGCGACGGAGTATTTCGAAATTTCGAGGGTTATCTTGCACCGGGTTTCCCCCGGGTTGCGTGGTTTATTAGTTTTTGCTACTTCTTGAGTAGCTGGCGCCCAAAAAAGTCCCAGCCTCGCAGTTTCGAAATACTCGCTGGATAGGAAATTTATTGTTCTGTACTTCGCGTTGTCGAATCACGCGGATATTTTGTACCCCGATATAACTCCGGATTAAACTTCTGTATAACCCCTGTATTATTGGTTCTATATACCCCTTTCTTGCGGATTGTAACGGGAAAACCCCGTCACACTATAAAATAAAAATGCATGCTGATGCGACCCTAACTTCACCTTGTGCAATTTCTTAAATGACATGTTGTTAATTGCATGAATTTGTAACGATAAATTGAAGAAAAAAAAAATATATATAATAAATGTATATATTTTTATGATAAAGTACTTAAGGAAAATAATTAACGAATTTTTATGGAAAAAATCGCCGCATAGAGCTAGATTATAGAAAATAATAAAATCGAGTTCTTATATCTTTATTTTGTGCCGGTGTTTCTATTTTCGAATCAAAATAAATAACTTGCTTAGTTTAGTCATTTTTCACATTCGTTTATAATTTTTATGGAAACAGCTTCCCCATTAGCTAATGTTAGCCTACGCCACTACCACGCGTATAGCTATGGTGAGCTAATAGTGTCATTGCCACGGCCGTGTGCTATATCGCGGTGCATTAATAGTGCCGTGATACGAGTGTCGCCCCAGAACGAAGAGTATGCCGTTACGAGAGCTGCGTAGAAGCACTGTCTTTGCACAGTTCTGGCACGGAATTCGTTCCATCCGTTGTCATTACCGTACCAAGCACTGGCTGTTTGGCATATTGTAGTGCATGAGACAGACTTGTCTCTTATCATCGTCAAGGAGATGGATCTTCACGCATTGTGGATTCAACTCATGTACGATCTTTTTGGTCTTCATCTTTTTTTACATTTAACATTATATAAGTAACGCAGTTTTGTTATGAAATGCTCAGATTTGTAATCCTCGAGTTCTTTTATTCTTTGGTAAAGCAACTTATTCGATTAATATATATTCATGAGGCATAAACATAAACAATTAGAAAAATGTTATTAAAACGGTATTAAATATGTTGTTGCAATTATATATTTAAGGTCTGAAGGTGTAGATGCAATTAGTGTCCGATGTTTTACGTGATCCAATCGACGTATCGAGTGAGGCTATGAAATATGAAAATATTTTACTATTCCTCGACTCCTTTCCATGTTAAATGAATGATTAGTTCTGCAAGACAAGAAGCCTAAATTAATGAGATCTCTTCGAACATAAGTAATTTATAAGTAATACATTCCTTCTCTTTGAAATATTTGCCTTTGCATAGAATAGAACGTGTAGATATAATTGCCTGTTTTATATCCATTTCGGGTCAATTCTATTATAGCTTTTGAGCAGAAGTAATATTGATTATACTTGATTTTTGCAATAGTTCTTTGATTAACAGATTTTATTAACGTAGAATCATCATTTGAGGGATGTATCAATCTACTTTGCAGTTCTATCAGTTTCTTTTTCTACTCGCTACCTTCCATTTTCAGTTCCGTATACTTATCCTTTATCACCATCATATATGTTGCGTAAGATTATAATAACTTCTTTGTCCTTAAATTTTGCGGATATTTCAATTAAATTTCCTTTGCTTAAAGAAACGGAAATTAGAAAACAGTGGCACGTACCATTTCTTTGAAACGTTGTATCGTAATTTGAATCTGACTGTTTTGAAAGGCACGCACTGATTCGTTTTGCAACGTTTGCAATGATTCGGTTAGCGAAGTAAAAAAATATTCTACTTTCGAAATTGTCGGCACTTGTAATTCTAAGGCAAATACATTCATCTGCCGATGTCGTGAGCACTGTTTTTTGGCTAAATTCCAGAAAAACAAATATATTATGAGGAATATAATAAACATCGTAATATTAAATTTAACTTTGTTCATTTTTGCCTTCTTGGACACATCCATAACAATATACAGGGTGGGGCAGTAATAATCAGCACCTCAGATATCCTCAAAACTATAAGTTTTATAGAAATTTTTGCTGATATAAAATTGCACAGTACAAAGGTCTCATCCGGTGATGAAAATAGTTTTTTTGTAAGTGGAGATATGCTGGACATTTGAAGGTTGCCTTCATTTTTTAAAATAAATTGGTATGTTCATTCTTCCGTAATACGATAGGGCATTTTAAAATGAGTCCAACGACCTGTAACATGAAGCCATTGAAGGTTACAAAAAGTACAGAAAAGCGATAGTACTTACAGTTTTGATAGTAAATGAATCATACGTATTGTAAGTAGTGGTGGAAGGCGTAATGCTTACCGTTTACTTCACTGTGAATAAACGTTTTTCGAAGGGAATTTTAATGGTTTGCAGGATAAGTTAAACATGATAAGATTAGTATTGAAAAATCGTTTCGAATACGTTTGGTTAGGCTGTTCTTTGTGTCGTTCATTTTATAAGTACTGAGCTGCGGATTCCTGAGGACAGCTCACAAAATTGTTGAACTATGGAAGATTATCATTGTGAATTTGAATCAAAAGGTAATTAAATTCCATTAGATTGTAAACAGATCTCAATGTTTCATTTTAGATAGTAAGATTAAATACTCTTGACAAAACTACAAGAATGGATACATACCTTTCTGTTATTATTATTTCATAAAGAATTCTAATTGCCCATTATATAGTTCACTAGGATAAAAAATTATTTATAAGAATTAGACAAGAATTTCTCAGAAAATTCTAGATATTAAATTAGAGAACCAAGCCCAAACATTTTCAATATTTTCGAATATGAAAAATTTTTGAACATTCCAACAGAAAGATGTTCTAAACAGTAGATAGAAAATTCAAATAGACTATTATGAATCCGGCCCCGGGAGGGGGCTCGGATGTGCTACCGCGCCTCTAGGGCATACGCACTTAATCCTCAATCTGGACCTACCTCCCGGCTAGCCAGCGCTTCCGGTTGGGGCCAGGACATGCACCACAACTTCGTCATCTGATATAAGCCATCTCTTATACCATCCGCCCATGCACTGAGTGTGTTCTCCATCAACACTTTAGCAGTGAGAAGAAGACCTTTTCTCTCTTGACTCTGTGTCGGCTGTAAAGAATTTTGTTCTACGAACTGAATGGATTAGTGTTGAGTCAATAATCCAGAACCACAACTTGTCCCATTTATATTCGATAAGAAAGGAGACCGCGGTCCGTGATGGGACGGACGCACGCAAGAGTCTCCCCGACCCGCATCAATCTGAATGCCCGAGGGCACATTCCGGGGGAACCACTAGGAGGTTTGATGCGAGGCTAGGATGTGAGAGGCTAGACTTGAAGCGTCATCCACCCTGTAACCTTATCACCGGGATCATCATCACCGGGATACTAGGCGCCAACGGGCCGCCCGACACCTGCGAACGCGTATGGTAGTTTACGGTGCACCCCACCCCAGAAAATTCAAACATTTAATTTCAATTCCAGAACGCATCTGTGACGTCGGCCGAACCTCATGGTACCTCCTGCACCCCCCCCCCCCCCCCCGGCTCAGCCGCATACATCGCCTGCCGCCATTGCAGGGGCGAGCACACCGGCACACAATAACACAGTCCGATTGCCGAGCTAAGGCAGCCACCCTCGCACCAAGGAGTTGAACCACACGATCGCGCCTCGACGCGCATACATCAGACAGTTGGAGCAGACACCAACCATAGCCTCCGCAGGCGGACCATTCCACGCACCACGAGGAGTCGCCCACAGTTATGCGCACATATTCGTATTATACTCATGTCTATAACCAAGCGAATTGTAGTATTTAAGCACACGACACTCTATGTGCATGCACGACATAACACACAAGCATAGTATAATTCACTTCATGTGTAATCATAATTTTATAAAGCGTATTATTCATAACTAGAGTATTAGCGAAACGCTGGAGCGAGCGCCCGACGCACGCGGCTCACGCCGACCGCGTACGCCCCATCACGACCGTCCGCCCCACTGCGAGTGTCGAACGTACACCCCACCGCAAGGGTCGAGCGTCCGCCCCACTCCAGGGCCCAGCGACTCCCGCGATCCGAGGAGGACGCGAGAGGACGCGAAGCCGCGAATAGACCGAGAGATCAAGCCCAGCGTTCGACAATTACAGATCGAGCCAAGCGCTCATCGGAATTGTACCTCTCATGCCTCCGGGTCTTACTCCACCTTACTTGAAGGTGTTTGCTATTTCGTTTTTGTTCCAACTCAGAATTCAAGTTGCTGTTTCCAATTCTAACTTTAACTTTATTCTAAAACAAGGATTCCAGTACTTAGTCATTCTTGGCATAGGGCAGTAAAGTGTAAACTTAGGTTCTACTTAGAATATATTTTATTTTTACCAGTATTTACAAATTCTCATTATTCTCAAAGCATTCCTTGCCTTATATTAAATTAAATTCATTACGGTACGAAGTTTTCCACGAGTTCACTAACCTTCCAATATCATTCAAGGAGTTTTGACTCTTAGTTGCGCTTGGTTACCGACCAGTTAGAGTGGCCCTCTGCTTACCTGCATTGATCCACAGTTCGACTAAGGAGAAGATAACCTTTGTTTTCCACATCTCTGGATCGGCAAACTAGAGCGGCCCACTCCGCTAGTGGACCCGTATCTAGCGTTTTGGAATCTGATTTGCATGCACCGTTCCGCCACGAATAAACAAACTCGTTGCGTGGAAGAACTTCCTGCAAACGGTTAATTTTTGTTTGCTCCCGGCAAACGGTCAATTTTCCACGACCCGAGACGTGACACATCTATAAGAGGTAAAATATTTTGAAAATTTTACTTACAGTCTTTAATGCAAGCAGTTAGACAGTATTTCAATTTCTAAGAAAATTGATGAAAGTCAACTATTTTCAAATGATCAGAATCTTTGCCGTTTGAGCAATAAGTGACTAACGAATAACTGCATAAATTTCAGGCTTATGAACATATTGATTAAATCTTATGCTGACACGTTTATAACCGAGTTACTAAATAATAATCAACACTAAGTAATCATTTTAAAACTTAAACGATTACACCTCGCATACATTTAAAAACATTGCAAACGTGAAAAGTAAGTGGTTTATCAAAAACTCTTCTAAAAGAACGGAAGAAGCCAATAGGAATCTTTGTTGAAGTAAGCAAGTTCTAAAGTTCTAAGCAACACTGTGGCCCTTATCTGCCTACGGCTCGTAGCAAGTAAGTTCTGAACTTCCATGAAATCCGATGGAGCTCCTCACTATCAACGTTTCAAAGTAAGTTCTCAAATTCTCAGTTCTACGTTTAAAGCTATGTGTGTTCTATATATCTATGTAAAGTGATGGTCTTTATCAGTTGTGATGAAACCTATTTACAGTAAGTCAGGGAAGCTCGAAGATATTAATTATTCAAATGCTTTAAGGTGTAAAACGTACTTTACTCTAAAGCGATCTATCGTTACAATGCATCGGCTCACGTACAACTTTTCACAGGTTCGCGAACGCAAAAATATTCATCGAAACGGGGGGTATTTCGAAAATGCCAGACTATAATTTCTTGAGCGCCAGCTGCTCAGAAAGCAGCAAAGAAATAGACTACACGACCCTGGGAAACCTGGGCCGGAACAACCCTCGAAACTACAAAATGCTCTTCCTCCCGACTACGCCTAGTGGAGTACATACACTCGGGGCGCGGGATACTGAAGTCACGGCTTCTTTATTTGTGGCCTCGGTGTGGGTTTAACTAACAAGGGCTACAGGAAACTACGCAACACGCCGCGAATGACTGGGGATCACCAACCGCTTCACGATATAAGATACAATATACAATGTGCAATACAAGAAATGCGGCATGAAAATGGGACGCTTTAGCGAATAAGCTCTCACGTTCTCTTCTTCAGGTTCCTTGAATTCGCTGGTGGTCCTTGGGTATCCTGAATCTTCCTCGGGGCTCCTTGGTGGAGTGGGCTGTACGCTTCGGTATCTTCTCGCACCCTCTGGTGTCTCTGAGTGGGGTCCTCCTGATCATTCGAATTGCGGAGCGCCCATCGCGCCGCGCTCCCATGGCCCACCTGTAGGGCCGCTGGACTTTTGACATCTCTTTAGACGGTTGAAGGAGGGTTGAGGTTCTTCACACGTCCCAAAGCATTATAAAGCATAGAAGCAGATAAGCATAATGCTATACATAATTGGTTACAGATTATTTACTTCGAATCGTTGAAATGAGATGCGCAATCGCATGGTATAATGCTTTATGTATCTACTATTTTGAGACGCAGACAATATGAAACCCCATTCCGCTGGAAGAAACAGCAGAATTCTCAATCGGTTGCTGTGTAGGAGCAGACAAGTATAATGAAATGAATAGAACATAACATGTTGCATGATTTACCACCTTCAGAATAGATTCTCCACCTTATTGCATGGACTCAAGGAAATACGTTTGTTTGACACGTAGAAACTACGAAGCGTGCTCCCGCATTATGGATCCCTTCTATTGACATTCATTAAAACTGTAGAAGCATATACGCATATTGCTATGCATAGAAGGTTACAGGTTGCTTACCTTGAAACGTTGAAACGATATGCGCTGTCGCAATGCATGTAGCAATAAAACTGCATTGCCTTGACATGCACAGAATATGAAGCGCCATCGCGTTGTATGGATAAGTAGAATCCACATTCTTTTGAAATGCAGAAGCAGAAAAGCACAATGGGACGTATAGAGCATTAAAATCTACTTACATACTTCGCACTGATGAATGAAATACGACATCACGTTTAATGAAGAATTGCAAGTAAGTGTGGGAGTTACATTCTTTTGAAGTCTAGATGCAGTTACACAAAACACGTTGCATTGAATATTACATCCTATCACGAAACATTGAAATGAGATGCGACACCGCGTTGAATGAAGTATTCGAGCTCTATTGCATCGGCACTTTGTGCATCTGGGAACGCCATACCTTTGCAAGGAAGTGTAGAACCAACATTCTTTTGAAGGATTGAAGCATCATAGAACGCTATCCCTCTGCAAGGAAGAGTAAGGTTCACATTCCTTTGAAGTGTAGAAGAGATAAGCCTAACGTGTTGAATTGGATACTACATCTTCCACTAAGCATTGAAATGAGAAACGCAGCGCGTTGAATGAAGCAGTAGATCACTATTGCTACGAAAAGTAAACATGTGAAAACGCTATCCCTCTGCAAGGGAGTATAGGGTTCACATTCTTTTGAATTGTAGGAGAGATAAGCATAACGCATTGAATTGAATATCACATCATACATTAAACTTTGAAATTAGTTGCGACATCACGTTGAATGAAGTATTCGAACTCTACTGCATCGCCTCGTTGTGCACCTAGAAACTTTATGCCTTTGGGAGGACGCCACCCAGACACCCAGAAATGCGAGTACGTAGATAGGATGTGTGGGATTTACATTCTCTTGAAGTGTTGACTAGATATACATAACGCGTTGCAATGAATATTAAACCTTATCATGAAACACAGAAATGAGATGCGACATCGCGTTACATGAAGCAACAAAACTATATTGCTTCGATTCGTAGACCTCTGGTGACGCTATCCCGTAGCAAGGAAGTGTGGGATTTACAATCCTTCGAAGTGTAGACGATATAAACATAACGCATAACGGTGGTGGATTCGGAAAATTGGACAGTGAAGGAGACCCATCAATCAGATGAACACTAGAATATACCCTGCAGTGACGTGACCGCTGGCCGCCGTCCACTACCATGAAGAGAATGTCCTTTAGGATGTAAGAAGAATCTCAGCCCCTCTTAACCCCCTAATGAAAAGTTAAAGTTCCAGCGGCCCTGCAGTTGAGCAACGGGAGCGCGGCGCGTTAGGCGCGCCGCAATTCAGCCGATCAGGTGAACCTCCCTCAGAGACACCCGGGGGGGGGGGGGAGGTAGCGAGAAGAGGTAACCGACGAAATCCACTGATCGATACCCCGAACAATACCGGAGCGTACAGCCCCACCCCATCAAGCAGCCCCGGAGGAGGATTCAAGAAGCCTGAGGACCGAAGAAAGATCAATTAGCAAGCAAATTGGCGAGCAAGCAGAGCAAGCGATTATACCCAATGAACGATTGTGAAAGTGAGAGAGATAGGGAAAGGGAAAATGTGCGAGAGGAATAGCCAGACAGGTCAGCCTGGAAAAGAAAGCGTGAGTCCTTATTCGATAAAGCGTCCCATTTTCCTGCCGCATTTCTTTTGTTGTGTACGATATATCGTATTTTGTATCGCGAAACGGGTGGTGACGCCCGTTCATTCGCGGCGTGTTGCGTAATTCCCTTAGCCCTTATTTGTTAAACCCGTGTCGAGGCTATAAACACAGAAGCCGTGACTTCAGTATCCCGCTAACCGAATTTGCGTACTCGGCTGGACGTGATCAAGAGAAGGAGCATTTCGAAGTTTCGAGAGTTGTACTGTCCCGGGTACCCCGGGTCGTGTAGTCCATCTCCTTGCTCCTTTGTGAGTAGCTGGCGTCCAAGAAAATCTAGACTCGCAGCTTCGAAATACCCCCATTCCGTCTATTATTTTTGCGATCGTGAGCCTATGAAGAGTTTTACGTGATCGATTAAATTGTACTTATTGTGTATCCTGTATTAAAAATACGTTTTCAGTTCACCGTGCTAAATAATAATCCTTTCATCGAGCTTTCCTGACTTACTGTAGACGGGTTTCTGTCACACTGTATAGCGTTTGTATGTGTCAACTTATCAAAGCAATTGGCTTCCAGAGATCCATGCAACGCGATGGTGTATCTTAGTTTTACTATTCAAAGTTCACAATTAGAAGTATCAACAGAAATCACACCTCAGGATGTTCTAAGTAAATATTTCAAATTAGCATATATATTTATTCTTATTATATATTTTAGATGATTGTCAATAGATTGCCTTCACCAAATAACCCATTATATTCAAAATTCTATTTAATTTTACACCATTTCATGACGTTCTAAGAAAAGGTTCCGTATTCGTATGTATACTTACAGTCTTCGTATATTATAAATACGCCCCTATAAATACGCCAATAACTGTAATTTTCTGTGCATTGCATTATGCTTACCTGCACCTACACATCAATGGAATGTGAGTTTAACAGTTTCCTCCAACAGGATTGAGCTTCGTTGTGTCTACGTTTCAAAGCATTAGAGTTCTAATGCTCCATAAAATGTGGTGGCGCATCTCGTTTCATAGATTCTACATAAGTAAGTTATAATGTTCTAAGCTACGCATTATACTTACCTGCTTATAGAGTTCAAAGGAATGTGAATTCCACAGGACCTTGCAACGGCGTTTTGTAGTACCTACGCTAAGCTAAGTACAGCTTTGGAAGTCAATTTGTTTGACAAGTTGGCTCTTCGAAGCGCTATACAGTCACATGCATCTGTAAAAATTAAATATATAGTAATGTAGAACCCAGGGAGCAAATTGTATTGTATAGAACCTTACAACTTACTTACTTAAACGTAGACCTGAGAAGCGCCATTGCGTTATATAGACCATTGGAAATCAATTACATGGACAATTTCACATTCAGAAGCGCCATACAATTACATAGATATGTAGAAATTACATTCATTGTAATTATACCTTAATAGTTGCATAGAACCTAGTAACTATATTTACGTTGTACAGAACCTTACAACATTCTTACCTTGAAACGTAGAATTGAGAATCGTTATCGGGTTGCATGGACATTTGGATGTCAATTACATTGGCAAGTTTATACTTAGAAGTGGACACTTAGAATTGTCTTGGAAAGGTCCATGCAACTAGATGGCGCATCTTATTTCCACGTTTCAAAGTAAGTAAAATATATGGTCTTATGCGACACAATTATGGTTACTAGGTTCTATGTTACTGTTTACGTAATTTATACAGATCAACGTTATTATATAGCTCTTCTAAGTATCAACTTGTTAAAGTCTTGACATCCAAATGTCAATGCAACGCGATAGCGCTTTTCAGTTCTACGTTTCGAAGTAAGTTGTAAAGTTTTATACTACGCAGTCATGCTTATCTTGTGCTGCATTATACAGTATGTATTTTATACAGATCAATGTAACTGTACCGTTCTTCTAAGTGTTAACTTGTCGAAGTAATTAACATCCGAAGGTCCACGAAACACAATGGTGCTTCTCAGTTCAACGTTTCAATGTAAGAAAGTAGTAAGCTTCTATACAAACAAAAACGATTACTTGGTACTACATTACTATTGCATGCAATTTCTACAGATCCATGTAACTGTTAGCTCATCTAACTGTCAACTTAGCAAAATACTTTATTTTCAAAGGTCCATGCAACGCGATGACACTTCATAGTTCTACGTTTCAGCGTAAGAGGCAAATTTCTATACAACGCTGTTATGCTTATGTGATGTTAAACTACCAAGTATGTAATTTCTACAGATCCATATAACTGTATAGCACTTCTAAGTGCCATCTTGTCAAAGTATTTGTCTTCCAAATATTGGTGCAACGCGATGACGCTACTCAGTTCAACGTGTCAATGTAAGCGTCACGAAAAATATTATAAAGTGACTTAAAAAAATACGAGTGCGCAATTATACACTCGACTCTTCATTTAATGTTTGAAATATAAAGTTTATTACAATATCGCAACGACACTTATGCAAAGTTTCACAGTATAGACCGAAAGATTAATCAAGACTGAAGACTAGTTCCCAGGACTATGTAGTTCTTAGGTGGTGGGGCAAAGACTTCAATCTTATTTCTTGGGAATCAGGGTGTCAGCAGGATGCGTGCCAGTGAGGTAATGACTCTGATCCTATTAATTGGGAACAATATCTTCAATCTTATTTCTTGAACTTAAAGTATCAACAGGATGCGTGCTAGTAAGGCGACGCTAGTTTACTTATTGATACCTCTAGTTGAGAATGTATTTGACATCACATAATCAACTAATAAGGTTCTATGCCAACAACAACGATGCTTACTTGGTTCTACATTACATTTGCATGGAATTTCGTGAGGTCCATGTAATAGTTAGCTCTTCTAACTGTAAACTGGACAAAGTAAATGACTTCCAAAGGTCGATGCAACGAGATGGCGCTCCTTAGTTCTACGTTTCGAAGCAAGTCAGTTGTAAGATTCTATACAACGCAGTTATGCTTATCTGGTGCTACATTACAAAGTATACAATCTCTACAGCTCCATGTAGCTGCACCGCTCTTCTAAGTGCCACATTGTCAAAGCGATTGCCTTGCAATAGTCTATTCAATGCGATGTTGCATTTCATTTTAAAACTCGAAAGTAAGTACATTGTAATGTTCCATGACATTCATTAAGCTAATCTGTTTACATACTTCAAAATAATATGAATTCCACAGGTTCTTGCAACAGGATTGCATTTCGTAGTGTCTACTTGCCAGATGAATATAGTTCTATTGCTCCAATTAATGCGATGGCGCATCTCAGTTCAGCGTTTTAAAATAAATAAGTTGTGATGTTCTGTGCAACAAATTAAGCTTATCTGACTTTACGCATTCAAGACAATATAAATTACACAGTTATATGCAACGGGACGGCGCTTCACAGTATCTTCGTGTCAAAGCAATGGAGGTTTAATGCTCCATGCAATGCGATGGTGCATCTCATTTCAACGTTTCAAAGTATGTAAGCTGTAACCTTCTATGCATAGTATTATGCTCATCTGTCTCTACACCTTAAAAGAATATGAATTCTACAGTTCCATGCAATGCAATGTCAAATCTCATTCCAACGATTCAATGTAAATAAGTTGTAACATTCTATGCATAGCTTTATGCTTATCAGCTTCTACAACTGAATAGAATGTTAATTATACAGTTCCTTGCAACGTGATGGCTCTTCATAGTGTGTGCTTTTCAGAGCAATAGAGTTTTGAATGTTCCATGAATTGCGGTGACACATCTCATTTCAACGTTTCAAAGTACGTTAGTCATAATGTTCTATGCACTATGCTTATCAGCTCTCTATACCTCAAAAGAATGTAGGTTCCACTGTTTCTAGCAACTGGATTGCGCTTCATGATTTTTAGGTGTCAGAGTACTAGAGCTGTTATGCATAACGCGATGCATAAAACATTACAGCTTGTTCCACCAGTAATGCATCATATGAACGATGCGTTTCTGATACTTGGATTGCTGGACGTCACCATTTCTACGACGAAGAATTATATCCCGAGAATTAAATTCTTCATCAACTATGACAATTGCCACTTCATCGATCGTTGGTGCGTTGAATTGTTTTCGATGTTGACCAATAGGTGTTTTATCTGCCTTTATTATTACTTTGTAATCGTCAAATGGCAGTTGTTCAATGGCAGTTTTAAATAATTTAATTAATTCATTATGTTGTACAAACAAATTTTGTAATTCAGCGACAATCTCTCGTTTAGTACTCATATTCAATTGAAACCGTCTGTTGATTTGTTCGTCAATATTTACCATAAAATATATCTGAAGATATTTGTGATCAGCATTTGGCAAGGGCACTAGTGATTCAGCATGGTGATTTTGAAGTATGAATATGAAAGAGGAACCAGACATTTGATGAATATTTGCACGAGAAGATCATTCTCGGAAATCGAGTAGCAATCAACGACGATGAAATACTTGAGTATCTAATTGACGGCATCCCCGGTTAAATGCTCCGGAATCAGGCGCGTATTCAATAATTTACAACAACCGATCAACTTTCGAAAGCATTTGGAAGGTTAATTTTTCGAGATCAAGGTTTGTCGAGTGTGCAAATGTCAACAATGTTTGAAAAGTGTGAAGACAGTTTCGTTAGAAATGAACGAACAGAGGTGGTCAATGTTGGTAATGAAGGAGTTCGCCGGTAATATTGTACGATGTTATACTTGTGGTGGGCACGATCATATTAGCGTGAATTGTCCAACGAAAGATCGCGGTGTAAAATGTTTTATATGTCAAGAACGTGGACATATTGCATCGAAATGTCCCAAAAAATTTAAAACGTGTGAAGAGAGCTGCGCGACATTAGGAGCATCGTACCGAAATTATCTCAAGAATGATTTACTTAGCGGATACGAGATCGAAGCTTTAATGGATTCAGGAAGTGATTTTAGTTTAATTCACACAGACGACTTTATTAAGCTCGGTTCTCCGCAACTACGACGCAATGAATTACATTTCGATGGTATAGGTTCAAAGAATGATATAACATTTGGTGAATTTCAAGCAGAAATTACCGTAGATGGGCACTGATATTCGATTTGTATAGAAGTAATCTTTGTTACCATTGTTCGACACAAGCCTTGTTTGGCAAGTTTTGTCACGCCTGAAGAAGCAAGCGACTATTTTCTGTAATCTGCGTCGAATAATTTTTGATAGGGGAAGGGCTTTCAGAGCAAATGATTTCAAGCAATATTGTCAAGAAGAAAATATACAACATGATCTATCTATAACAGGAATTCCTAGAGCTAATGGTCAAGCTGAACGTATTAGTGGAACATTCATACTGTTGTTAGCAAAATTAGCAGCACCTAAGCCCTGTGAATGGTGTAAGTATTTAGAAGTAGATCAATAATGTTTGAAATCAACAATGTATCGAAGTACTGGCACGTCACCATTTCATCTTCTCTCTGGGACACGTTCACGTCTTAAAGGTCATATAGAAATTTGAGACATACTTGAAAAGGAATGGATCGCACGATACTTGAAAAGGAATGGATTGCACGTTTTCAAGATAAACGAGATGAAGTATGACTCAAGCAGGCAAAAATATATCCAGGATCCAATAAGAGAATAGGCGAACTTTTAACAAGAGTAGACGAAAAGCTAAAATTTATCGTGAAGGAGATCTAGTAGCAATTGAACGTATGCAACAGAGTCCTGGCCTAAATATAGCTCATAAATATTTTAAACCGTATGAGGTCGCACGAGTTTTACGCAATCAACGATTTGTGGTTCGAAAGGTAGGGAGGAGAAGGACCCCTATAAACATCTACGTCAGCAGATTCAACGAAATTGTGAATCGACGAACTCAATGTTGATTTATCTGAAATCGAAGACGACATGAATGAAGGCATTCGAGACAAATGTTCATGCAGGGCGGCCGAGTGAAGGATAACGAAATTATCTTAATATAAAAGCTAAGCAGTAATTCAAGTTTCAAATGTTGGGTGTGTGGAATATTCTAGAATGCGAGCAAGAGCGAATGTGCGGAATAAAATATATTTCGTGTGTGTGTTTTAAAACGATGAAACAGTTGTTCATTAGCAGTCCTTGGAGTAATATCTCAGTTGAAAGGAACTATTTAATGATTTACAAAACCTTGTAATTGTCTGTAATTAATGAGTTTTCTCCAATATACATTGAAGATTACAGCTTACTTAATTCGATACGTACAAATAAAATGCGCAGTCGCATTGCATGGAGCATTAGAACACCAATATTCTTAATATCAATATTCTTCCATCTTGTCTCCCTCCGATATTATTACCACATGTGTCTCTTGAATTATTCGCATTTGCTGCATGATTTCTTGCGCGATTCGGCATCTGTTCCGATCGATATGTAGGACTTTTAATTCCATATAATTCTTAGTCGTTTGACCTTCTTTAGCTCTTTACTGTATTTCTGTCCAAATTCAACTAACGCGACTTGGTTGCCTTTCCACGTTCCTCTTAAAATCTCGACGTTTATACCGCTATCCTTTCCTTCGATTTTTTCCTCTGTTCGTTTTATGTCCTCCTTCATTTCTTCTCTGGTCACCCAACGGCTATATGTCCCTTAGTTGGGACATTATACTCCCACTCGTATGCTTTACTTCGAATCCTTTTTTTTAGAGATTCTTTGATTTCCTTTATTTTGTCCTCTACACCTGTTTTCTAATTAAATTCCAGAATTATATCTCCCACTCTCGATTTTCTTGCATCATCTTTTCGTATTTCTGTCCATTTTCCCGCTTTTGCTCATTTCGCTGCCTGTCCTCGAATGCTTCCTGCTCCTTTAATTGCTTAATTTTTCTCTGTAGCGTTCGCCACTAGTTCGATCAAGTGTTCGATGACAGTTTTTTTTTTATATGCCTGATATTTCCCATTAACGTTTTTTAATATGTCATTAACTTCGTCGTATCCTCGCTCATAATATCTATCATTGCGTCTGATGTGTGGCTGCCTATTCTTCTATGTAAAAGTGTAGGTGTTATTCTTATCGGTAGTCTTCCCATTATCCTGCACTTATTTCGGCTCCTGATGCTTCTCCTTTCGTGTCTGTCCTCCCTTCCGAGGCTTTCTTTGTCTCCTTCATATACGCTTTTCGTATCCTTTTCTATTCCCCTATCCTTTTGTGTCATCGACAGAGGGCTCCGAACCGCCTGCCCAACCTTTAATCTTCTGCCAAGACTCGATGTGTCTGATTCCGAATCACGAGCTGGCAGCACCTCTCAGCAGCATAAGCACATAAGTCTCTCTCACGCCGTGGGGAGGAGGGCGGGGCTGCATGCCCTCCACCATCCTACTGCCTGCCCCGATGCGGGCGAAGGACTCCCAAGGCCACTCGAACCGCGACCAGCACCTATCTTATACTCCAACCGATTCGTAGTCATGCGTTTTGCATTAAGCTTGCCGGGATTAGTGATATTGATTTGTTGAATCCAAATTATTATTTTTATTTTAAGCTTTCCGACTTTTTTTATTTTCTCTCACGATATCGTCTATTTCGTTGTACCTTGTCCTTACGAGATCGAGTGTTCTCCCTTGCATCCGTTGATTTATATATGTCATACATTGTAGAATATATCCCCTTATCCTTTGTATTTTTCGAAGTACGTTTTAGTTACATGTATGTCAGATACGCGTCGAAATATCGGATTTCCGTACGATTTTTTTAGTAAAGTTTTACTCTTTTCCGACTGTTCATTTTCATTTCGCCGAAGGCACTCCTGTATCCGGTGTGGACCCGCTCCGATTGAACCTGCCGACCATTACATTACATTACTTGAATATGAGCTTAATCGGAGCAGATTTCTGCCATTCCGTAAGTGCGGAAGGCTTACTTGCACAGACTCATCCCTGGGAAAGTTGCGGAGTTTGCTTCCGTCCCGAGATGGAAGTGTGTTTATGTTACATTTAGATAGTCTCCGCTAGGGTATGGTAGGTTGGTTTATGTTTGGGAATGATTGTAGGTTGTTCGGTTATGTTGGGTTAGATTTAAGAAAGCGTAGGTTTGATTTGTTTATGTATTAAGAGGTAAAGTTAGATTGTGTTAGGTTGGGTTAGATTTGAGTGAAGGCAGGTAAAGTCAGAATAGGTGTAACTGAGGTTAGCTTGTTTGAATTAAGTTTAGAGCATGTTAGATTAAGTTAAGCCAAGTAAGAAATGGATTTCCGATAGCTGGCAATACCGTCGATAATTCGTTAATTACCGACTATTAGCAATACCAGCCGTTATAATATTGTGAGTTATCGACCGCAGGCATAACTTACTGTCGATATATCGTGAGTTACCGACCCCAGGCGCTACCAGTCGGTGATAGGGTGGGGATGCACCATAAACTTCCATACGCGTTCGTAGGTGTCGGGCGGCCCGTTGGCGCCTAGTATCCAAGAATAGCGATGGTCCCGGTGATAAGGTCACAAGGTTGATGACGCGAAAACATAGCCTCTAACACCTTAGCCTCGCATCAAACCTCCTTGTGTCCCCCCTCCCCCGGAATGTGGGAGATCTGGATGGCCTAGGGCATTCAGATTGGTGTGGTTCGGGGGAGAGATCCACTCAGGTTCTGCCCCATCGCAGCCCTGCTCTCCCCTTATCGAATATGTATGGGACAGTTGGAATCTCTCATATTAACTTTAACACTTATCCAATCAATTCGTAGATCAAAGTCCTTACGCGGGCTATGAGTCAAGACTAAAAGGGGTACTTTCCTCAAAGAGAATGACTAGCGATGATGGGTGTCGCTATATGCAGCCACGTATTTAATAAACGGATGGGTATGATAGGCATACCCAAATGACGATAATAGTGGTGCCATATTTTTTGCTAGCCCCGGACCGAAGCTGTGGCTAGCTAGGGGGCTAGGATGGGCATTTTTATCTCTTCGCGTATGCCCTAAGTGGCGAGGAAGTATGCTCGTGCCCCCTTCCGTGGCCGGTTTTAAAGTAAACCAGTCGCTGATAAGCCTTGAGTTACGTACTATTGGTCACCATCCGTGTGTGAAAGCATATGTTATCGATTGTTGGTGGCTCCAGTCGTCAATAACTTATGGATTATTAACCACAAGCAACACCAGCCGTCTGTCGATTGTGAGTAACAGACCGCCAGCAGCACCATCCGTCAGTAAGTTATAAGTTATTCTTAATGGGAACACCCATCCGTAGGCATGTATTGACTCGTTTCGCCATCTCTTCAATCACTGCTGAAATAGAATTGCGAACAGGTTGAGCAGTTTTCACAAAGATGACTCCACCGGTCTGACAACAACGAACGCCACACGTGGGTTCTCGCAAAACCATTTGCCGCACAACTCAGTGCTGAAAGGGATAATAATGTTAGCGTTATTACATCTACCAGGCATAGAATCCATTAGTATGAAAAATTATGATCTTGTGAATAATATCAAAGTATGCTTATCATACTCAAAGAAAGGCACAAATCCTCATATAGTAAATATTAGCTCACCACTAAGTATAAAAATTAAACGAATATGCTTTCAAACTCGTATCGCTTATATAATATATAAGTTTGGTATGTTGATGTGTGCTCTTGGAAGGGCCGATGAGTATGAAAATGATGGTATTGCTGTGGATGGAGGCTAGTCAAAGACAGTGGGAAGCTGGAAATAATGGGTGATGCAATGTACGCATTTATTTTGCAAAGACAGTAAATTAGTTACTAATCAGTCTGTAATCGATGAGCCAATATTAAAAAACTGAAGGAATGTCCGATTTTACCCATTAAGCGTGTAATCCAGGTGTGAATAATTATCTAAATGCTTACAATTGATACAGGAATGTATAATTTATATTTTAGTAAACAAATCAATTTATTTTACAGAATATAAATATTATTGATAAGATAAATTGTTGCCTGATTCCTTCCTAGAGGAGAATTTGGAACACATAGATTTGGATAATTATATATGACAATTGAAAAGAACGAACAAATTATACAGATAAATCAGAGGAAAAGATCATGCAAATATTAACTGTCATCCAAACTAATTTAAACAGTGAGTTTGTTAACAAAGCTGTAAGCTCAAATACTATATTGTACATTATGTTAAAAAAAAATTTATTAGACCTCGTACATTGTAGCACATCATAGATCAGTCTGATTAATTGCCCAAGCAACCATAATTCAAGAGTTAATTAACATCACTTTTGCAAAAATTTACAATATGTAATTTTCGTAAATTTTAATGGCGACGAAGCTTGTACACTGTTTTTGGTTCTTAATAATGGTAAAAAAAGTGCGGCAGGGAGAGGAGAACCTAGTCAACCACTAGGTACAACATTAACAATGGATTCTCAAAATTTTCTCACAATGCTTTCTCATAAAAAAAAATATATTTTTTACGTTCAACTTAATTAGAAATGCAAAATAATTTTACTAATAACATAATATTATATATCTTTCGGAGAATTAAAACTTGCATCGACAAAGCCGTAATGGGAAAGTTGAAAATTGGCGGTAATCTACAAAAAGCAATGAAATTAGAGAGATTAATGGTCAATTTAATGTCAAAACTTAGTTCGAAAAATTAAATACCATCTTTTTAAAAAGAACCGACATATTAACTAATTAAGGAAAAATTATTCCTACTTATAACAATTTTGTTACTTTTTGTAAAAGTTTAACATGATAATATAAAATATACATGATAATATAAAATATTTAAAGTAAAATTTATTCTTATACAATTTTGTAATATGTTTTATATGATAAAAATTAAATAAATCACGTTTGTCAATATTTATTTATGTCGATTGAACTTTACACATATATTTATAATGAAATGAACATAGTTCATCATATTTAATGTTTTGTTTGGAAACAATGGGAAAAGATATAAAGTACTT
Organism: Xylocopa sonorina; assembly: GCF_050948175.1. NCBI lineage: Eukaryota > Metazoa > Arthropoda > Insecta > Hymenoptera > Apidae > Xylocopa > Xylocopa sonorina. Next base: position 567,534 of record NW_027490294.1, read on the forward strand.
TGTTATTATAGTTCTAGCTGCTTCACAAGTTCTGAACATGATAAATTAGACCAACGCCAGCAAAAGGTCTAATGTTTCATACCTATTTTATAGTTTAAAGATTATCAAACTTTATGCTTGGGTGGATGCTTATATATAAGTATAACTGCCAAAATGAAATGAGATCGCAAAGTGATATTTACACATCTGCGTGCTGCAATTTTGTCCTATATAAATTTCTGATAAAAGGATATAAATGTTTATAATCTAATTATCAATTACAAATGGAATTCTACAATTTATTCATATAATAATCTTTTCTTATTGCACGCATCCTCCAATACATACACAGTATCTTTAATCTTGATGGATTTCGTGTGTGCGTGTGTGTGGCTCTGGTAGCAGTTGTAGAAATACCACCTAATAGGTTTCATTGTTTCGATTCTAGTAAATCGAGTAAAATGGCATAAGATTTTCTACAGAATATCAAGGGGATGTGAAGCTGCTATTGCACTGCACATAGCATTTTTCACTGGAAGAATTTTTCTTCCAATGTGTCGACTCCAGATTTTTTTGAATTGTTCTCATTTTGATAATTAGCAAGATCCAAGTTTCCTTTATCTGAGATTAAGGCCTGCTTTCTTTTTATCCAAATTTTTTTACATTGCGTTGCACTTTTAAGACTCTTTGTAAGTTACAAAGAACAGAAACGCTACATGGATTATAAAAGTATAATAGTTTAATTTATATAATCTTGAACATTTTAAATCAGTTTACGTTGCTTTCCTTGTTGTATATGTTTATCACCTGGCGCTGAACCAACTACTACTGCCATCATCCCTTTCTAAAATTTGGAAAATCCACCAGATCTAATGAAACCTTGCTTAGATTGCAAATGTGTTTTTACTCTATCCAGCAGAAATCAAATTACATTGACAGAAGTATCAGCTAGTTCTCCACGCCTATTTGAAACAACATTAAATCACCTTGTTAAACACTAATTTATAAAATGTGATTTGGACCTTTAAATTTGGATTTATAAACATTTAACAAATAAATATGCTTTTCTTACTATTCATATCATTATACTTTCAGTGATTTATTATGTGCTATCATTTGATATATTGACTGCTTGATTATATTTTACAACGAACATTGCGTACCAAACACTCTTTTTACTCCTGATACGAGTGGCTAGTTCATCATTCTATCTATTATATAGATAAAAATGAATGTGTGTCTGTCTGTACTTGATAGACTCAAAAACCATACATCCAATCGCCGTGAAAATTTGGGAAATTATTAGGTATATCTCCGGGAAGCTGTTTGAAAATTTTTTTAAAATCAGAATAGACGTTCTACGTGTTCCCGAACAAATATCCCAAAAATATCAAAATAACATTTAATTAGTAATATTTATTAAACGTGTAGCCATGAATAAATTGAATTTTTCAATTTTTACTCATGAAATTTACTCATAGAACTTACTTTTTTAAAACAAATTAAACTGTAAAAAATAACATACCCATGATAACAGTTGTAATCAAAATAAAAATATAAATCACAAGGTAAATAAAGTATTGAGTCGTTTTATTTATATTTTTTCAATTATTGGTTGAATATTACAAATTATATTAAAATTTAAAGTATTTTAAATACAGAAATTGTATTTCCTTTATGATTTTAACAATTTAATTTAAATTACAAAAAACAACATTAATGCGTTTGACGTTCGATTTTTCGCCAGAAAATTCTAATAAATACAAAAATGCAGTCAACAAACTTTTGCAATTATTAATACGAGAATAAATTATTAATACTTAAATAAATAAAAATATTATTGATCTCCAGCTAAAGAAAATAATTGGAAATACGTTCTATTTAACCCCACAATTATGCCAGCAAAGCGAAGTGCCACTGGTCGACCTACAAATCAAGCAAAAAGGAGAAGAGAAGAACGAGCTTCAGAAACAAGTGAGCAGAGACAAGCTAGGCAAGAAAGAGATCGAGTTCACACTGCTCTTGCTCGATCAATAGAAACGAGTGAACAGAGGCAAGCAAGGCAGCAAAGGAATCGAATTCGCAGGACATAGACAAGACGCACGATACATACTGATTTGAATTTATGTGGTTTCAATTACAATCCCCTTTACAAATACAGTATTCATCAAAGTGTAATTATTGGACAAATGGATAAAAAGTGTACGTAATATGGTGCTCAAAAATTTAAAAATGAAGCACTAGGTATGTGCTGTGCAGGTGGAAATGCAAAGTTACCAGACTTGCGTTCACCAACTGAACCATTATTAACTTTAGTATCAGGTGAAACAAGTAAATCAAAAATTATTTGAAAAATATACCCAAGTACAATTCATGCTTCCAAATGATATCGTTCGGAGCAACGAATATCGTTAGCGCAAAATATATGCCAACATTTAAAGTACAAGGGCAAAGGACCCGATTCAAAAACCATATGTTTTCGCCCCCAATCGATTTTGTTTAAACTTTGCATATTTGTAGATCTATATGTGTCTCATCAATTGCCAGAGTCTCTATCTGTCGGGCCTTTTAATAAGGGAGGGGGAGGGGGTCAAAGTACGCATTTGGCGAAAGCTTTCGGAGGCTATAACTTTTGATTAAAAAAAGATATCGACTTGAGTTTGGCGTCAAAAAATCACAAAAAAATTAAGCTTTCGAATGCTATATAATTTTTTCTTTTTTCGGAATTTTTAAGTCACATTTTATGCTTTTTTCTAGTTTTCGGGTTAGTGAAAAATTGCGAAAAATTGCTATTCCCAAAATAGGTATCCCTACATTTTAACAAAAAACTCAGTATAGGAAGCTCATTTTATGCTCTTTAAGTGGTATAAATCTTACCCTGGGGAAACTTTTTGTTTAAAAGTTATAACATAATATTCGTGTCGATGTGCAAGCTGTGGACGCGAAATTCGAGCAAAACAAATGCTTTTCTTAACATATTGTGACTTATTATTAAAATTATTATCATCGGAGATTGAGATTATTATTGTACTAGGAAGAATTCGTTTTTAAAAATACTTTTTAATTTAATGTTACTTACATTTTTTAAATAATATTACACGGGACAAAATTAAAAGACAAACTTCGGCAATTTCTCGTCGCATAAATAATATTAATGAAGATGATGATGCAATAATCACCATATGGGATGGTACTTATGTTTATTTGCATAAAAGTACGAATTATCGCTTCCAAAGAGTGACGTATAGTGGTAAAAAAAAAGAACTTTTTAAAACCGATGCTGGCAGTAACTACGAATGGTTATATATTGGATGTTTTTGGTCCAAATAAATTGTGGGCAGCAACAGTATCTGATGCAGATATCTTTAGATTTATTATGAATACCGATTGGTTTAAGAACTTTTTCAAACCTGGTGATATCTTCATTCTTGACAGAGGCTTTTCCTACGTAAAAAATGAAATACTACAAAATAATTACAAAGTCGTCATTCCTGCCCTGCTAAAAAAAGGAGTTAAACAACTATCAACCTCTGAAGCAAACGAAAGTCGAGTATGCACCAAACAAAGATGGGTAGTAGAAAGTGTAAATAGCTCACTTAAAAGATTTAAATATTTCAAAACAGCTATAGCTTCAGAATGTGTCCCAAAATTGTTTGAAGATTTTAAAATTGCAAGTGCTCTTCACAACGCATACTTTAAATGAATATATAGTGATAATGATGATCCAGAAGTGGCTTCAACTTTATTAAAAGACCTAAATAAACCAAATATAATGCAGCAAATTGTAGAATGCGAAGGTCTTGTAAAAAAAATAAAAAACTTTGAAAACATGACATTAGAACATTATGAAAACTTCCCAGCCTGGACATTAAAGTGCTTAAAATCGTTCACGGAATCATATCAATTATCACTTGCAAAGTCGTATATAGCGGATCACTTGCTTTCTGGAAAGTACCAATTTTTTATCAGCAAGGTAAGCTATCTTCCAGACTTCAGCAAATATGGATTGGATATTCAGACACCATTGTTCATAGAAGCTAAATTGCAATCACGACACTGTGATCAGAAGCTTTATTCGATATTCACTGTAATTGATATCGCGCAGCCCACAATTACGTCTGTCAGAAGTTATTACTGCCAGTGTAGAAACGGAGCGAGGACTGTTGGTTGCTGTGCTCATGTGTTAGCAATAATATGGTACCTGGGATTTGGACGATACAGTGATCTATCAGCACCAGCTAATTTTTTAAACATACATTTTCTTCATATAAGACCAACATCGGAAGATACAGAAGATGAAGATGAATAACATACAAAAGAAAAAGGACATCTAGAAAAAGAGGAATAATGTAAGTAACATTAAATTAAAAAGTATTTTTAAAAACGAATTCTTCCTAGTACAATAATAATCTCAATCTCCGATGATAATAATTTTAATAATAAGTCACAATATGTTAAGAAAAGCATTTGTTTTGCTCGAATTTCGCGTCCACAGCTTGAGCATCGACACGAATATTATGTTATAACTTTTAAACAAAAAGTTTCCCCAGGGTAAGATTTATACCACATAAAGAGCATAAAATGAGATTCCTATACTGAGTTTTTTGTTAAAATCTAGGGATACCTATTTTGGGAATAGCAATTTTTCGCAATTTTTCACTAACCCGAAAACTAGAAAAAAGCATAAAATGTGACTTAAAAATTCCGAAAAAAGAAAAAATTATATACCATTCGAAAGCTTAATTTTTTTGTGATTTTTTGACGCCAAACTCAAGTCGATATCTTTTTTTAATCAAAAGTTATAGCCTCCGAAAGCTTTCGCCAAATGCGTACTTTGACCCCCTCCCCCTCCCTTATTAAAAGGCCCGACAGATAGAGCCTCTGGCAATTGATGAGACACATATAGATCTACAAATATGCAAAGTTTAAACAAAATCGATTGGGGGCGAAAACATATGGTTTTTGAATCGGGTCCTTTCGCAAAGAATATTATATCTTATCGTGAAAAATAGAAATGAAATTCGATATCGCGTTTTAAGAATCATTAGAAATCTATTGCATCGCTACGTTGACACCTGGAAACGCATTTCCAAGCAAGGATGTGTAGCATTTACATTCTTTAGAAGTGTAGACGAGGTATACATAACACTTTTCAGTGAATATTATATCCTATCATGAGACATAGGAATGAGATGCGATATCGCGTTTTAGGAAGCATTAGAACTCCATTGCTTCGATACGTAGACATCTGCAAACGCTATTTCCTAGCAAGGACGTGTCGCATTTACATTCTTTTGAAGTGAATACGAGGTAAACATAACACTCCACAATGAATAATATACCTTATCACGAAACATAGAAATGAAATTCGATATCGCGATTTAAGAAGCATTAGAACTCTATTGCTTTGATACGGAGTCATCTGCAAACGCTATTTCCTAGCAAGGAAATGTCGCATTTACATTCATTTGAAATGTATGCGAGGTATAAATGACACTTCGAAATGAATATAATATCTTATCATGAAACATTGAAATGAGATGCGATATCGCGATTTAACAAGTATTAGATCTCTATTGCGTCGATATGTAGACATCTGCAAACGCTATTTCCTAGCAAGAAAGTGTCGCATTTACTTTCATTTTAAGTGTAGACGAGGTATACATGACACTTCGCAAGTAATATTATATCTTATCATGAAATATAGAACTGAGATGCGGTATCGCTTTTTAAGCAGCATTACAACTCCATTTTCTCGATACGTAAGCACCTGGAAACGTATTTGACAGCAAGGAATTGTTGCATTTACATTAGTTTGAAGTGTTAATGGGGTATACATAACACTTCGCAATGAGTATTATATCTTATCATGAAACATAGAAATGAGATGTGAAATCGCTTTCCAAGAAGCATTGGAACCTTATTGCTTCGATACGTAGGCATCTGGAAACGCAATTCCGTAGCAAGGAAGTTTGGCATTTACATTCTTTTGAAATGTTGATGAGATATGCATAACGCGATGCATTGAATTACATCTTATTATGTAACATAGAAATGAAATGCATTATCGCGTTTTAAGAAGCATTGGATCCCTACTGATTCAATACGTAGGGATCTAGAAACACTATTCCGTAGCAATGTAGTTGTTTGTCATTATAGGATGTAAATCAAAGCAACCCGTAACGTATCACTCGCCAATACTTCAAGAGAATGTTAATCAATACATACTTGCGACGGAATAGCTTTTCTAGATGTCTATGTATCGCAGCAACGGAGTTCTAATGCTTCATAAAACGCGTTATAACACCTCATTTCTGTGTCTCATGATTAGATGAAATGTCCAATGCAGTGCGTTATTTATATCTTGTCGGCACTTTAAACGAATGTAAATGCCACACTTCCTTGCAACGGAATAGCGTTTCTAGCTGTCTACGTATCGAAGCAATAGAGTTCGAATACTTCTTACAACGCGATATTACATCTGATTTCTATTTCTCATGATAAGACGTGATATTCAGTGCCACTCCATGTATATACTCGTCTACACCTCAAAAGAATGTGAATGACATACTTCCTTGCTGTGGAATAGCGTTTTTAGATGTCTGCGAATCGAAGCAATAGAGTTCCAATTCTTCATAATACGCGGTATCGCATTACACTTCTATTTCTCATGATAAGATGTAATATCAATGCAACACATAATGTATATCTCGTCAACACTTCAAAGGAATGTAGATCCTACACTTCCTTCCTGCGGAATAGCGTTTCTAGATGTCTAGGTTTCGCAGAAATTGAGTTCCAATGCTTCATGAAACGCGATATAACATCTCATTCCTATATCCCATGATAAGATGTAATTACCAATGCAACGCGTTAGGTATACCTCAAGGTAGTACTTCAACGAAACTTCAAAAGAATGTCAATGCAACTCTTCCTTGCAACGGAATTGCGTTTCTGGATGTCTACGTACAGAAGCAATGGAGATCTATTTCTTCATAGAACGCGATATCGTACAACATTTGTATGTATCATGATAAGATGTAATATTCCATGCAACGCGATATGTATATCTCGTCAATACTTGATGAGAATGTAAACTCCACACTTCCTCCCGACGGAATAGCGTTTCTACATGTCTACCTATCGAATCAATAGAGTTGTGGTTCTTCTTTAAACGCGATATCGCATCTCATTTCTATGTTTCATGATATGGTATAATATTCACTGCGAAGTGTCATGTATACCTCGTATTCACATCAAAATAATGTAAATGCGACACTTCCTAGCTGGGAAATAGCTTTTGCAGATGTCGACGTATGAAAGCAATAGAGTTCTAATGCTTCTGAAAACGAGATATCGCATCTCATTTCTATGTTTCATGACAAGGTACAATACTCATTGCGAAGTGTCATGCATACCTCGTATTTACATCAAAATAATGTAAATGCGACACTTCCTTGCTGGGAAATAGCGTTTGCAGATGTCTACGTATGAAAGCAATAGAGTTCTAATGCTTCTTAAAACGCGATATCGCACTTCATTCCTATGTTTCATGGCAAGATATAATATTCATTGCAAAGTGTTAGGCATACTTCGTCTACACTTCAAAAGGTTGTAAATACCACGCTTCCTTGCTAGGAAATAGCGTTTCCAGATGTCTATGTATCGAAGCAGTAGAGTTCCAGCGCATCTTAAAACGCGATATCGCACCTCATTTCTATGTTTCATGATAAGATATAATATTCATTGCGAAGTGTTATATATACCTCGTCTATACTTTAAAGGAATGTTAATGCGACACTTCCTTGCTAGGAAATCGTGTTTGCAGATGTCTACTTATCGAAGCAGTAGATTTCTAATGTTCTTTACAACGCGATATCGCATCCCATTTCATCGTTTAAAGTAAGAATGCTGTAATCTCTTATGCATAGCTCTATGCTTATCTGCTTTAAAACTTCATAGGAATGTAAATTCTACAGTTCCATGCAACAGGATTGCCCATCGTAGTGTCTATATGTCGAGACAATAGAGTACTAATGCATCATACAATGCCATGACTCATCTCATTTCAACGTTTGGAATTAAGTAAGCTGTAATCTTCTATGAAAAGCATTATAATTATCTGCTTCTACTCTACAAAAGAATGAGAATTCTATAGATCCAAGCAACAGGAGGGCAGGCCCTCCACCATCCTACTGCCTGCCCTGATGCGGGCAAAGGATTCCCAGGGCCACTCAAACCGCGACCAACATCTATCTTATACTCTAACCGATTCATCGTTATGCGTTTTCCATTAAGCTTGCCGGGATCAGTGATATTGATTCGCTCAATCTAAATTATTTTCTCTTTAAGTTTCTCGATTTTTTTAGTTTCTCTCATGATATCGTCTATTTCGTTGTACCTTACCCTTACAGTATGGTATATAATCTGTTGTTTGATATTTCTAGGATTTCCTCTTAATAAATGCAATGCTTCCACATATTTTCTTTCTCTTTCTCTTTAGTTACATTGTTGTTATTTTATGCTTTTCACCCTCCACATTCCCTCTCTACACCATCTCGGAACAGGCGTTATACGATTACTGCAGGATGACGCCCCGGTCTCGTTATACCGAGATCAAGTGTTCTCTCTTGCATCCGTTGATTTATATATGTTATATATTGGAGAATATTTCCTCTTATCCTTTGTATTTTTCGAATGAAATTACATTGACAGAAGTACGAGCTAGTTCTGCACGCCTATTTGAAACAACATTAAATCATCTTGTTAAACAATAATATATTAAATGTGACTTCGATTTTTAAATTTGAATTTATAAACATCTAACAGGTAAATCTGTTTTTCTTACTATTCATATCATTATACATTCAGTGATTTATTGTGTGCTGTGATTTGACATATTAACTGCTTGATTATATTTTGCAATGAACAATGCGTACCAAACATTGTTTTTACTCCTGATGGGAGTGGATAGTTCTTCGTTTTATATTCTTATATCGCATTGATTATGAAAGTATATGATATCCTTTTTGTGCAGTCATGTATAATTATGTACATACAAATTCGCGATTAAGTAGCTATGTGTTCAAATTCAATTCCGAATAATGCACTAAAAAGCATCCCAGATAACAAACGGCAAGATGGTAGCGACACCATGCCGGCACTATATTGCCACTTCCGAGGAGTGTCAACTGATTCGTAGTCATCTGTGACCGGATTCGTTGACTAAAATGCCAGAACGTGTTACCAGCACGTTCTAGACAAGCGAATCGCGCAGAACCAGCACCATGGTGACACGCGTATCATCGCTCCATTCATGAATCTCCTCAGCAATGACGCAGGATCACATTTGGCAATGGGGAACCTGTGCTTTCATACAAATTAGGACCGTTAGATGTCAGTAGATGTTCAGCATATGAGTATTGATAGACATTTTGATGGTCGTTTTCCTATATTTATAGTTATTGAGCGAGTCGTATATATTTCTTTCAATCCATCATAGACTAAAAATATTATTTATAAGAAAAATATTACTTATAAAATAAAAATTCATGCTGTTGCGTCCCTAACTTCGCCTTGTGTAATTTTTGAAATATCATGCTGTCATCGTATTTAATGCAACCCTCAATTGCATGAATTTGTAACAATAAATTGAAGAAAATATATATAAAATAAGTGTATATATTTTTATGACAAAGTAATTGTCGACTTTATGGAAAAAATCGCCCTATCGAGCTAGTTTATAGAAAATAATAAAATCGAGTTCTTATATCTTTGTTTTGTGCCGGTGTATCTATATTGGAATCAAAATAAATAAATTGCACAGTTTAGTCATTTTTCATATTTGCTTATAATTTTTATGGAAACAGCTTCATCATTAGTAAATGTCAGTCAGTAGTAGCCAGTCAGTCAATCGCTGGCTGTTTGGGATATTGTAGTGCATGAGGCAGACTTGTTCCTTATCATCGTCAAGGAGATGGATTTTCACTCCCCCCTTTTTGAATTTTTTAAATTATTGTTTGGAATTTTTGCCGTTTCTGTATCTCTATGACCGCATTGTGCATTCAACTTATGTACGATCTTCTTGGTCTTCATCTTTTGTTACATGTAATATTATATATGTGATGCACGTTTGTTATGTAATGCTCCGATTTGTAAGCCTCAGATACTTTTATTCTTTGGTAAAGCAACTTATTCGATTAATATATATTTATTAGACATAGATATAAACAATTAGAAAAATGTTATTAAAACGCTATTAAATATGTTGTTGCAATTATATATTTAAGGTCTGAAGATGTAGATGCAATTAATGTCCGATAATTTACGTGATCCAATCGACGTATCAAGTGAGGTTATGAAATATGAAAATCTTTTACTATTCTTCGACCCCTTTACATGTTACATGAATGATAAGTTCTGCAAGACTAGAAGCCTAAATTAGTGAGATATCTAGGAACATAAGTAATTTGTAAGTAACACATCTTTTCTCTTTGAAATATTTGCCTTTGCATAGAATAGAACGTATAGATATAATTGCCTGTTTTGTACCCATTTCGGTCCAATTCTATTATAGCCTTTGAGCAGAAGTAATATTGATTATACTTGATTTTTGCAATAGTTCTTTAATTAACAGATTTTATTAACCTAGAATCATCATTTGACGGACGTATCAATCTACTTTGTAGCTCCATCAGTTTCTTTTTCTGCTCGCTACTTTCCATTTTCAGTTCCGTATACTTATCCTTTATCATCATCATATATGTTGCGTAAAATTACAATAACTTTTTGTCCTCAAATTTTGCGGATATTTCAATTAAATTTCCTTTGATTAAATAAACGGAAATTAAAAAACAGTGGCACGTACCATTTCTTGGAAACGTTGTATCGTAATTTGCATCTGACTGTTTTGAAAGGCACGCACTTTACTTAACGTTTGCAATGATTCGGTTAGTGAAGTAAAGTAATATTCTACTTTCGAAATTGTTGGCTCTTGTAATTCTGAGGCAAATATATTCATCTGTCGACATCGTGAACATTGTTTTTTGGCAAAATTCCAGAAAAACAAATATACTATAAGTAAAATAATAAACATCATAATATTAAATTTAACTCTGTTCATCGTTGCCTTGTTGGACACATCCATAACAATATACAGGGTGGGGCAGTAATAATTAGCACCTCAGATATCCACGAAACTATAAGTTTCGTAGAAGTTTTTGCTAATATAAAATTGCATAGTACAAAGGGGCCATCCGTTGATGAAAATAGTTTTTTTGTAAGTGGTGTTATGTTGGACATATGAAGGTTACCTTCATTTTTTAAAATGAATTGGTATGTCCATTCTTCCGTAATACGATAGAGCATTTTAAAGCAAGTTTAACGATCTGTAACATGAAGGCATTGAAGGTTACAAAAAGTAAAGAAAGGCGATAATACTCACGGTTTTGATAGTAAATGAAACATACGTATTGTAAACAGTGGTGGAAGGCGTAATACTTACCGTTTACTTCACTGTGAATAAACACTTTTCGAAGGGCATTTCAATAGTTTGCAGCATAAGTTAAACATGATAAGATTAGTATTGAAAAATCGGTTCGAATACGTTTGGTTAGGCTGTTCTTTGTGTCGTTCATTTTATAAGTACTGAGCTGCGGATTCCTGAGGACAGCTCACGAAATTGTTGAACTATGGAAGATTATCATTGTGAATTTGAATCAAAAGGTAATTAAATTCCATTAGATTGTAAACAGATCTCAATGTTTCATTTTAGATAGTAAGATTAAATACTCTTTACAAAACTACAAGAATGGATACATACCTTTCTGTTATTATTACTTCATAAAGAATTATAATTGCAATTATATAGTTCATTACGATAAAAAATATTTTTCAGAAAATTCCAAATATTAAATAAAAGAATCAAGTAAAACATTTTTAATAATTACGAATATGAAAAATACTTGAACATTCCAATAGAAAGATGTCTAAACAGGAGCTAGAAAAGTCAAACATTCAATTTCAATTCCAGAATTCATCTATAAGAGGTAAAATGTTTCGAAAGCTTTAATTACAGTCTTTAATGCAAGCAGTTGGGCAGTATTTCAATTTTTAAGAAAATTGATGAAAGTCAACCATTTTGAAGTGGTCAGAATCTTTGTCGTTTGAGCAATAAGTGAATAACAAATAACTGCATAAATTCCAGGCTTAAAAACTTATGGATTAAATCCTATGCAGACTCGTTTATGAGCGAGTTACTAAATAATAATCCACAATAAGTAATCATTTTAAAACGTAAACGATTACATCTCGCGAACTTTCAAGGATATCAGAAGCGTGAAAAGTATGTGGTTTATCAAAAACTCTTGTAAAAGAACGGACGAAGCCAATAGAAATCTTTGTTGAAGTAAGCAAGTTCTAAAGTTCTAAGCAACGCGATGGCCCTTATCTGCCTATGTTTCATAGCAAGTAAGTTCTGAATTTCTATGAAATCCGATGGAATTTCTCACTCCTAACATTTCAAATTAAGTTCTCAAATTCTCAGTTCTACGTTTAAAACTATGTGTGTTCCATATATCTATATAAAGTGATGGTTCCTATTAGTTGTGACGGAAACCTATATATAGTAAGTCAGGGAAGCTCAAAGGGGTTAATTATCTAAATGCTTTAAGGTGTAAAACGTACTTTAATCTAAAGCGATCTATCGTTCTAAGGTATCCGCTCACGTACAACTTTTCTTGGGCGCCAGCTGCTCAGAAAGTAGCAAAGGGATAGACTACACGACCCCGGGAACCCTGGGGCGGAACAACCCTTGAAACTTCGAAATGGTCCTCCTCTCGACTACGCCTAGCCAAGTACACACCCTCAGGTCGCGAGATACTGAAGTCACGGCATGTTTATTTATGGTCTCGACGTGGGTTTAACTAAGAAGGTCTACGGGAAGCTACGCAACACACCGCAAATTACCGGGTATCATAACTCGCTTCACGATATAAGATACAATATACAATATGCGACACAAGAAATGGGACGCTTTAGCGAATAAGCTCTCACGTTCTCTTCTTCAGGTTCCTTGAATTCGCTGGTGGTCCTCGGGTCTCCTGCATCCTCCTCGGGGCTCCTTGGTGGAGTGGGCTGTAGGCTTCGGTATTGTTCGAGTCCATCGATCAGTGGATTTCGGCGATTTCCTCTTCTCGCCCCTTTGGGTGTCCCTGAGGGGATCCTCCTGATCATTTAAATTGCGTAGCGCCTCGCGCGCCGCGCTCCTGTCACGTAAAATTGAGGGAAATGACTTAGAATGAAACGAGAGTGAATAACTGTTCACTCGACTCTTTATTTAACACAAGATATAAACTTTTATATTACCGTTTGTAGGGCAGAGTTTCAGGATGTACGCCGATGATAACTTTAAGACTACTGACCTAGACAATCCCTAGGTCTTTTATATGTTATGTTTTTCTGGAGTAGGGTAGGACCTTAACCCTGCTCTTTGGAATTAGGGTATGATAATATAAACGGGATGCGTCAGGCGGGTGACTCTTGTTTGTTTCCTCTAGCGAGATTATGGGCGTGTTGGTATAGGCTATTTGAGAATGCGTTTGTCATTACACTCCCATGGCCCACCTGCAGGGCCGCTGGACTTTTGACTTCTCTTTAGAGGGTTAAGGATGGTTGAGGACCTTCTCACATCCCAGAGCATTATAAAGCACAAAAGCAGATAAGCATAATGCGATGCATAGAGCTTTACAACCTTCTAACATACTTTGAACTGTTTATATGAAATGCAATATTGAGGTGCATGAAGCATGACAAATTAAATGCTTCGGCACCTGGACATCTAGAAACGCTATCCCCGGGCAAGAAAGTGTAGGGATCACACTCAATTCATATGCAGAAGTAGATAAACATAACGCGATGCAATGAATATTACATCTTATCATGAAATATAGAAGTAAGATGCGCAGCCGCGTTTTACGAAGCATTAGAACTCTATTGCTTCTAAACCTTCAGATATAGAAACGATATTCCGTAGCAAGGAAGTGATCCATTTACATCCATTTGAAGTGTAGAGAAGATATACATAACGCGTTGCATTGAAATTACATCTTATCATGTGACTTAGAATTGATATGCGATATCGCGTTTTATAAAGAGTTAGAAATCTATTGCTTCGATGCGTAGACATCTGAAAACGCACTTCCTAGCAAGGAAGTGTGGCATTCAAATTCTTTTGAAGAGTAGACGAGGTATACATAGCACATCGCAATGAATATTATATTATATCATGAAACATAGAAATGAGATGCGTTATCGCGTTTGAAGAAGCATTAGAACTATATTGCTTCGACACGTAGACACCTGGAAACGCATTTCATAGCAAGGAAGTGTGGCATTTAGATTCTTTTGAATTGTAGACGAGGTATAAATAACACTACGTAATGAATCTTGTATCATATCATGAAACATAGAATTGAGATGCGATATCGAGTTTAAAGAAGCATTACAACTCTATTGCTTCGATACGTAGACATGTGCAAATGCTATTTCCTAGCAAGGAAGTGTGGAATTTACATTCTTTAGAAGTGTAGACGAGTTATACGTAACATTTCGCAACGAATATTATATCTTATGGTGAAACATAGACATAAGATGCGATTTCGTGTGTCAAGAAGAATTAGAACTCTATTGCATCGATACGTAGACATCTGGAAACGCTTTTCCTAGCAAGGATGTGTGGCATTTACATTCTTTTGAAGTGCAGACGAGGTATACATAACACTTCGCAAATCATATTATATCTTGCCATGAAACATAGAAATGAGATGCGGTATCGCGTTCTAAGAAGCATCAGAAATCCATTGCTACGATACGTAGACATCTGCAAACGCTATTTCCTTGCAAGGCAGTGTCGCATTTACAATTATTTGAATCGTAGATGAGGAATGCATAACACTTCGCAATGAATATTATATCCTATCATGAAACATAGATATGAGATGCAATATCTCGTTTTAAGAAGCATTTCAACTCTATTGCTTCGATACGTAGACATCTGCAAACGCTATTTCCTTGCAAGGAAGTGTCGCATTCACATTCATTTGAAGTGTAGACGAGGAATACACAATACTTCGCAAATCATACTATATCTTACCATGAAACATAGAAATGAGATGCGATATCGCGTTTTAAGAAGCATTTGAACTCTATTGCTTCGATACGTAGACATCTGCAAAACGCTATTTCCTTGCAAGGAAGTGTCGCAATTACATTCATTTGAAGTGTAGACTAGGAATACATAACACTTCGCAAATCATATTATATCTTACCATGAAACATAGAAGTGAGATGCGATATTGCGTTTTAAGAAGCATTAGAACTCTATTGCTACGATACCTAGACATCTGCAGACGCTATTTCCTAGCAAGGAAGTGTCGCATTTACATTCATTTGAAGTGTAGACGAGGAATACATGACACTTCGCAAATCATATTATACCTTACCATGAAACATAGAAATGAGATGCAATATCTCGTTTTAAGAAGCATTTGAAATCTATTACTACGAAACGTGGACATCTGCAAACGCTATTTCCTTGCAAGGAAGAGTCGCATTTACATTCATTTGAATCGTAGATGAGGAATGCATAACACTTCGCAATGAATACTATATCCTATCATGAAACATAGATATGAGATGCAATATCTCGTTTTAAGAAGCATTTCAACTCTATTGCTTCGATACGTAGACATCTGCAGACGGTATTTCCTAGCAAGGAAGTGTCGCATTTACATTCATTTGAAGTGTAGACGAGGAATACATGATACTTCGCAAATCATATTATATCTTACCGTGAAACATAGAAATGAGTTGCGATATCGCGTTTTAAGAAGAATTAGAACACTATTGCTTCGATACGTAGACATCTGCAAACGCTATTTCCTTGCAAGGAAGTGTCGCATTTACATTCATTTGAAGTGTAGACGAGGAATACATGATACTTCGCAAATCATATTATATCTTACCATGAAACATAGAAATGAGATGCGATATCGCGTTTTTAGAAGCATTAGAACATTATTGCTACGATAGGTAGACATTTGCAAACGCTATTTCCTTGCAAGGAAGTGTCGCATTTACATTCATTTGAAGTGTAGACGAGGAATACATAACACTTCGCAAATCATATTATATCTTACCATGAAACATATAAATGAGATCCGATATCGCGTTTTAAGAATTATAAGAACTCTATTGCTACGATACGTACACATCTGCAAAAGCTATTTCCTTGCAAGGAAGTGTCGCATTTACATTCATTTGAAGTGTAGACGAGGAATACATAACACTTCGCAAATCATATTATATCTTACCATGAAACATAGAAATGAGATGCAATATCGCGTTTTAAGAATCATAAGAACTCTATTGCTACGATACGTAGACATCTGCAAACGCTATTTCCTTGCAAGGAAGTGTCGCATTTACATTCATTTGAAGTGTAGACGAGGAATACATGACACTTCGCGAATCTTATTATATCTTACCATGAAACATAGAAATGGGATGCGATATCGCGTTTTAAGAAGCATTTCAACTCTATTGCTTCGATACGTAGACATCTGCAAACGCTATTTCCTTGCAAGGAAGTGTCGCATTTACATTCTTTTGAGGTGTAGACGAGGAATACATGACACTTCACAAATCATATTATGTCTTACCATGAAACATATAAATGGGATCCGATATCGCGTTTTAAGAATTATAAGAACTCTATTGCCACGATACGTACACATCTGCAAAAGCTATTTCCTTGCAAGGAAGTGTCGCATTTACATTCATTTGAAGTGTAGACGAGGAATACATAACACTTCGCAAATCATATTATATCTTACCATGAAACATAGAAATGAGATGCAATATCGCGTTTTAAGAATCATAAGAACTCTATTGCTACGATACGTAGACATCTGCAAACGCTATTTCCTTGCAAGGAAGTGTCGCATTTACATTCATTTGAAGTGTAGACGAGGAATACATGACACTTCGCGAATCTTATTATATCTTACCATGAAACATAGAAATGGGATGCGATATCGCGTTTTAAGAAGCATTTCAACTCTATTGCTTCGATACGTAGACATCTGCAAACGCTATTTCCTTGCAAGGAAGTGTCGCATTTACATTCTTTTGAAGTGTAGACGAGGAATACATGACACTTCACAAATCATATTATATCTTACCATGAAACATAGAAATGAGATGCGATATCGCGTTTTAAGAAGCAGTAGAACTCTATTGCTACGATACGTAGACAATTGCAAACGCTATTTCCTAGCGAGGGAGCGTCGCATTCACATTCATTTGTAGTGTAGACGAGGAATACATAACACTTCGCAAATCATATTATATCTTACTATGAAACATAGAAATGAGATGCAATATCGCGTTTTAAGAATCATAAGAACTCTATTGCTACGATACGTAGATATCTGCAAACGCTATTTCCTTGCAAGGCAGTGTCGCATTTACATTCATTTGAATCGTAGATGAGGAATGCATAACACTTCGCAATGAATACTATATCCTATCATGAAACATAGATATGAGATGCAATATCTCGTTTTAAGAAGCATTTCAACTCTATTGCTTCGATACGTAGACATCTGCAGACGCTATTTCCTAGCAAGGAAGTGCCGCATTTACATTCATTTGAAGTGTAGACGAGGAATACATGATACTTCGCAAATCATATTATATCTTACCGTGAAACATAGAAATGAGATGCGATATCGCGTTTTAAGAAGAATTAGAACACTATTGCTTCGATACGTAGACATCTGCAAACGCTATTTCCTTGCAAGGAAGTGTCGCATTTACATTCATTTGAAGTGTAGACGAGGAATACATGATACTTCGCAAATCATATTATATCTTACCATGAAACATAGAAATGAGATGCGAAATCGCGTTTTTAGAAGCATTAGAACATTATTGCTACGATAGGTAGACATTTGCAAACGCTATTTCCTTGCAAGGAAGTGTCGCATTTACATTCATTTGAAGTGTAGACGAGGAATACATAACACTTCGCAAATCATATTATATCTTACCATGAAACATAGAAATGAGATCCGATATCGCGTTTTAAGAATTATAAGAACTCTATTGCTACGATACGTACACATCTGCAAAAGCTATTTCCTTGCAAGGAAGTGTCGCATTTACATTCATTTGAAGTGTAGACGAGGAATACATAACACTTCGCAAATCATATTATATCTTACCATGAAACATAGAAATGAGATGCAATATCGCGTTTTAAGAATCATAAGAACTCTATTGCTACTATACGTAGACATCTGCAAACGCTATTTCCTTGCAAGGAAGTGTCGCATTTACATTCATTTGAAGTGTAGACGAGGAGTACATGACACTTCGCGAATCTTATTATATCTTACCATGAAACATAGAAATGGGATGCGATATCGCGTTTTAAGAAGCATTTCAACTAATATTGCTTCGATACGTAGACATCTGCAAACGCTATTTCCTTGCAAGGAAGTGTCGCATTTACATTCATTTGTAGTGTAGACTAGGAATACATAACACATCGCAAATCATATTATATCTTACCATGAAACACAGAAATGAGATGCGATATCGCGTTTTAAGAAGCAGTAGAACTCTATTGCTACGATACGTAGACATCTGCAAACGCTATTTCCTTGCAAGGTAGTGTCGCATTTACATTCATTTGAATCGTAGATGAGGAATGCATAACACTTCGCAATGAATATTATATCCTATCATGAAACATAGATATGAGATGCAATATCTCGTTTTATGAAGCATTTCAACTCTATTGCTTCGAAACGTAGACATCTCCAAACTCTATTTCCTTGCAAGGTAGTGTCGCATTTCATTCATTTGAAGTGTAGACGAGGAATACATGATACTTCGCAAATCATATTATATCTTACCATGAAACATAGAAATGAGATGCGATATCGCGTTTTAAGAAGCATTACAACTCTATTGCTACGATACCTAGACATCTGCAGACGCTATTTCCTAGCAAGGAAGTGTCGCATTTACATTCATTTGAAGTGTAGACGAGGAATACATGATACTTCGCAATTCATATTATATCTTACCGTGAAACATAGAAATGAGATGCGATATCGCGTTTTAAGAAGAATTAGAACACTATTGCTTCGATACGTAGACATCTGCAAACGCTATTTCCTTGCAAGGAAGTGTCGCATTTACATTCATTTGAAGTGTAGACGAGGAATACATGACACTTCGGATTGAATATTATATCTTATCATGAAACATAAATATGAGATGCAATATCTCGTTTTAAGAAGCATTTGAAATCTATTGCTTCGATACGTAGACATCTGCAAACGCTATTTCCTTGCAAGGAACTCTCGCATTTACATTCATTTGAAGTGTAGACGAGGAATACATAACACTTCGCAAATCATATTATATCTGACCATGAAACATAGAAATGAGATGCAATATCGCGTTTTAAGAATCATAAGAACTCTATTGCTACGATACGTAGACATCTGCAAACGCTATTTCCATGCAAGGAAGTGTCGCATTTACATTCATTTGAATCGTAGACGAGGAATGCATAACACTTCGCAATGAATATTATATCTTATCATGAAACATAGATATGAGATGCAATATCTCGTTTTAAGAAGCATTTGAACTCTATTGCTTCGATACGTAGACATCTGCAAACGCTATTTCCTTGCAAGGAAGTGTCGCATTTACATTCATTTGAAGTGTAGACGAGGAATACACAACACTTCGCAAATCATATTATATCTTACCATGAAACATAGAAATTAGATGCGATATCGCGTTTTATGAAGCATTAGAACACCGTTGCTATGACAGGTACACATTTGCAAACGCTATTTCCTAGCAAGGAAGTGTCGCATTTACATTCATTTGAATCGTAGACGAGGAATGCATAACACTTCGCAATGAATATTATATCTTATCATGAAACATAGATATGAGATGCAATATCTCGTGTTAAGAAGCATTTGAACTCTATTGCTTCGATACGTAGACATCTGCAAACGCTATTTCCTTGCAAGGAAGTGTCGCATTTACATTCATTTGAAGTGTAGACGAGGAATACACAACACTTCGCAAATCATATTATATCTTACCATGAAACATAGAAATGAGATGCGATATCGCGTTTTATGAAGCATTAGAACACCGTTTCTACGACAGTTACACATTTGCAAACGCTATTTCCTAGCAAGGATGTGTCGCATTTTCATTCATTTGAATCGTAGACGAGGAATGCATAACACTTCGCAATCAATATTATATCTTATCAGGAAACATAGATATGAGATGCAATATCTCGTTTTAAGATGCATTTGAACCCTATTGCTCCGATACGTAGACATCTGCAAACGCTATTTCCTTGCAAGGAAGTGTCGCATTTACATTCATTTGAAGTGTAGACGAGGAATACACAACACTTCGCAAATCATATTATATCTTACCATGAAACATAGAAATGAGATGCGATATCGCGTTTTATGAAGCATTAGAACACCGTTTCTACGACAGTTACACATTTGCAAACGCTATTTCCTAGCAAGGATGTGTCGCATTTTCATTCATTTGAATCGTAGACGAGGAATGCATAACACTTCGCAATGAATATTATATCTTATCAGGAAACATAGATATGAGATGCAATATCTCGTTTTAAGATGCATTTGAACCCTATTGCTCCGATACGTAGACATCTGCAAACGCTATTTCCTTGCAAGGAAGTGTCGCATTTACATTCATTTGAAGTGTAGACGAGGAATACACAACACTTCGCAAATCATATTATATCTTACCATGAAACATAGAAATGAGATGCGATATCGCGTTTTATGAAGCATTAGAACACCGTTTCTACGACAGTTACACATTTGCAAACGCTATTTCCTAGCAAGGATGTGTCGCATTTTCATTCATTTGAATCGTAGACGAGGAATGCATAACACTTCGCAATGAATATTATATCTTATCATGAAACATAGATATGAGATGCAATATCTCGTTTTTAGAAGCATTTGAACTCTATTGCTTCGATACGTAGACATCTGCAAACGCTATTTCCTAGCAAGGAAGTGTCGCATTTTCATTCATTTGAAGTGTAGACGAGGAATACATGACACTTCGCAAATCATATTATACCTTACCATGATACATAGAAATGAGATGCGATATCGTGTTTTAGGAATCATAAGAACTCTATTTCTACGATACGTAGACATCTGCAAACGCTATTTCCTTGCAAGGAAGTGTCGCTTTCACATTCATTTGAAGTGTAGACGAGGAATACATGACACTTCACGAATCATATTATATCTTACCATGAAACATAGAAATGAGATGCAATATCGCGTTTTAAGAATCATAAGAACACTATTGCTACGATACGCAGACATCTGCAAACGCTATTTCCTTGCAAGGAAGTGTCGCATTTACATTCATTTGAAGTGTAGACGAGGAATACATGACACTTCGCAAATCATATTATACCTTACCATGATACATAGAAATGAGATGCGATATCGTGTTTTAAGAATCATAAGAACTCTATTTCTACGATACGTAGACATCTGCAAACGCTATTTCCTTGCAAGGAAGTGTCGCATTTACATTCATTTGAAGTGTAGACGAGGAATACATAACACTTCGCAAATCATATTATATCTTACCATGAAACATAGAAATGAGATGCAATATCGCGTTTTAAGAATCATAAGAACACCATTGCTACGATACGTAGACATCTGCAAACACTATTTCCTTGCAAGGAAGTGTCGCATTTACATTCATTTGAAGTGTAGACGAGGAATACATGACACTTCGCAAATCATATTATACCTTACCATGAATCATAGAAATGAGATGCGATATCGTGTTTTAAGAATCATAAGAACTCTATTTCTACGATACGTAGACATCTGCAAACGCTATTTCCTTGCAAGGAAGTGTCGCATTTACATTCATTTGAAGTGTAGACGAGGAATACATAACACTTCGCAAATCATATTATATCTTACCATGAAACATGGAAATGAGATGCAATATCGCGTTTTAAGAATCATAAGAACACTATTGCTACGATACGTAGACATCTGCAAACGCTATTTCCTTGGAAGGAAGTGTCGCATTTACATTCATTTGAAGTGTAGACGAGGAATACATGACACTTCGGATTGAATAATATATCTTATCATGAAACATAGATATGAGATGCAATATCTCGTTTTAAGAAGCATTTGAAATCTACTGCTTCGATACGTAGACATCTGCAAACGCTATTTCCTTGCAAGGAAGTGTCGCATTTACATTCACTTGAAGTGTAGACGAGGAATACATAACACTTCGCAAATCATATTATATCTTACCATGAAACATAGAAATGAGATGCAATATCGCGTTTTAAGAATCATAAGAACTCTATTGCTACGATACGTAGACATCTGCAAGCGCTATTTCCTTGCAAGGAAGTGTCGCATTTACATTCATTTGAAGTGTAGACGAGGAATACATGACACTTCGCAAATCATATTATACCTTACCATGAAACATAGAAATGAGATGCAATATCTCGTTTTAAGAAGCATTTGAAATCTATTTCTACGAAACGTGGACATCTGCAAACGCTATTTCCTTGCAAGGAATTGTCGCATTTACATTCATTTGAATCGTAGACGAGGAATGCATAACACTTCGCAATGAATATTATATCTTACCATGAAACATAGAAATGGGTTGCGATATCGCGTTTTAAGAAGCATTTAAACTCTATTGCTTCGATACGTAGACATCTGCAAACGCTATTTCCTTGCAAGGCAGTGTCGCATTTACATTCATTTGAATCGTAGATGAGGAATGCACAACACTTCGCAATGAATATTATATCCTATCATGAAACATAGATATGAGATGCAATATCTCGTTTTATGAAGCATTTCAACTCTATTGCTTCGAAACGTAGACATCTCCAAACTCTATTTCCTTGCAAGGTAGTGTCGCATTTCATTCATTTGAAGTGTAGACGAGGAATACATGATACTTCGCAAATCATATTATATCTTACCATGAAACATAGAAATGAGATGCGATATCGCGTTTTAAGAAGCATTTGAACTCTATTGCTTCGATACGTAGACATCTGCAAAACGCTATTTCCTTGCAAGGAAGTGTCGCATTTACATTCATTTGAAGTGAAGACTAGGAATACATAACACTTCGCAAATCATATTATATCTTACCATGAAACATAGAAGTGAGATGCGATATTGCGTTTTAAGAAGCATTAGAACTCTATTGCTACGATACCTAGACATCTGCAGACGCTATTTCCTAGCAAGGTAGTGTCGCATTTACATTCATTTGAAGTGTAGACGAGGAATACATGATACTTCGCAATTCATATTATATCTTACCGTGAAACATAGAAATGAGATGCGATATCGCGTTTTAAGAAGAATTAGAACACTATTGCTTCGATACGTAGACATCTGCAAACGCTATTTCCTTGCAAGGAAGTGTCGCATTTACATTCATTTGAAGTGTAGACGAGGAATACATGACACTTCGGATTGAATATTATATCTTATCATGAAACATAAATATGAGATGCAATATCTCGTTTTAAGAAGCATTTGAAATCTATTGCTTCGATACGTAGACATCTGCAAACGCTATTTCCTTGCAAGGAACTCTCGCATTTACATTCATTTGAAGTGTAGACGAGGAATACATAACACTTCGCAAATCATATTATATCTGACCATGAAACATAGAAATGAGATGCAATATCGCGTTTTAAGAATCATAAGAACTCTATTGCTACGATACGTAGACATCTGCAAACGCTATTTCCATGCAAGGAAGTGTCGCATTTACATTCATTTGAATCGTAGACGAGGAATGCATAACACTTCGCAATGAATATTATATCTTATCATGAAACATAGATATGAGATGCAATATCTCGTTTTAAGAAGCATTTGAACTCTATTGCTTCGATACGTAGACATCTGCAAACGCTATTTCCTTGCAAGGAAGTGTCGCATTTACATTCATTTGAAGTGTAGACGAGGAATACACAACACTTCGCAAATCATATTATATCTTACCATGAAACATAGAAATTAGATGCGATATCGCGTTTTATGAAGCATTAGAACACCGTTGCTATGACAGGTACACATTTGCAAACGCTATTTCCTAGCAAGGAAGTGTCGCATTTACATTCATTTGAATCGTAGACGAGGAATGCATAACACTTCGCAATGAATATTATATCTTATCATGAAACATAGATATGAGATGCAATATCTCGTGTTAAGAAGCATTTGAACTCTATTGCTTCGATACGTAGACATCTGCAAACGCTATTTCCTTGCAAGGAAGTGTCGCATTTACATTCATTTGAAGTGTAGACGAGGAATGCACAACACTTCGCAAATCATATTATATCTTACCATGAAACATAGAAATTAGATGCGATATCGCGTTTTATGAAGCATTAGAACACTACTGCTACGATACGTAGACATCTGCAAACGCTATTTCCTTGCAAGGAAGTGTCGCATTTACATTCATTTGAATCGTAGACGAGGAATGCATAACACTTCGCAATGAATATTATATCTTATCAGGAAACATAGATATGAGATGCAATATCTCGTTTTAAGATGCATTTGAACCCTATTGCTCCGATACGTAGACATCTGCAAACGCTATTTCCTTGCAAGGAAGTGTCGCATTTACATTCACTTGAAGTGTAGACGAGGAATACATAACACTTCGCAAATCATATTATATCTTACCATGAAACATAGAAATGAGATGCAATATCGCGTTTTAAGAATCATAAGAACTCTATTGCTACGATACGTAGACATCTGCAAGCGCTATTTCCTTGCAAGGAAGTGTCGCATTTACATTCATTTGAAGTGTAGACGAGGAATACATGACACTTCGCAAATCATATTATACCTTACCATGAAACATAGAAATGAGATGCAATATCTCGTTTTAAGAAGCATTTGAAATCTATTTCTACGAAACGTGGACATCTGCAAACGCTATTTCCTTGCAAGGAATTGTCGCATTTACATTCATTTGAATCGTAGACGAGGAATGCATAACACTTCGCAATGAATATTATATCTTACCATGAAACATAGAAATGGGTTGCGATATCGCGTTTTAAGAAGCATTTAAACTCTATTGCTTCGATACGTAGACATCTGCAAACGCTATTTCCTTGCAAGGCAGTGTCGCATTTACATTCATTTGAATCGTAGATGAGGAATGCACAACACTTCGCAATGAATATTATATCCTATCATGAAACATAGATATGAGATGCAATATCTCGTTTTATGAAGCATTTCAACTCTATTGCTTCGAAACGTAGACATCTCCAAACTCTATTTCCTTGCAAGGTAGTGTCGCATTTCATTCATTTGAAGTGTAGACGAGGAATACATGATACTTCGCAAATCATATTATATCTTACCATGAAACATAGAAATGAGATGCGATATCGCGTTTTAAGAAGCATTTGAACTCTATTGCTTCGATACGTAGACATCTGCAAAACGCTATTTCCTTGCAAGGAAGTGTCGCATTTACATTCATTTGAAGTGAAGACTAGGAATACATAACACTTCGCAAATCATATTATATCTTACCATGAAACATAGAAGTGAGATGCGATATTGCGTTTTAAGAAGCATTAGAACTCTATTGCTACGATACCTAGACATCTGCAGACGCTATTTCCTAGCAAGGTAGTGTCGCATTTACATTCATTTGAAGTGTAGACGAGGAATACATGATACTTCGCAATTCATATTATATCTTACCGTGAAACATAGAAATGAGATGCGATATCGCGTTTTAAGAAGAATTAGAACACTATTGCTTCGATACGTAGACATCTGCAAACGCTATTTCCTTGCAAGGAAGTGTCGCATTTACATTCATTTGAAGTGTAGACGAGGAATACATGACACTTCGGATTGAATATTATATCTTATCATGAAACATAAATATGAGATGCAATATCTCGTTTTAAGAAGCATTTGAAATCTATTGCTTCGATACGTAGACATCTGCAAACGCTATTTCCTTGCAAGGAACTCTCGCATTTACATTCATTTGAAGTGTAGACGAGGAATACATAACACTTCGCAAATCATATTATATCTGACCATGAAACATAGAAATGAGATGCAATATCGCGTTTTAAGAATCATAAGAACTCTATTGCTACGATACGTAGACATCTGCAAACGCTATTTCCATGCAAGGAAGTGTCGCATTTACATTCATTTGAATCGTAGACGAGGAATGCATAACACTTCGCAATGAATATTATATCTTATCATGAAACATAGATATGAGATGCAATATCTCGTTTTAAGAAGCATTTGAACTCTATTGCTTCGATACGTAGACATCTGCAAACGCTATTTCCTTGCAAGGAAGTGTCGCATTTACATTCATTTGAAGTGTAGACGAGGAATACACAACACTTCGCAAATCATATTATATCTTACCATGAAACATAGAAATTAGATGCGATATCGCGTTTTATGAAGCATTAGAACACCGTTGCTATGACAGGTACACATTTGCAAACGCTATTTCCTAGCAAGGAAGTGTCGCATTTACATTCATTTGAATCGTAGACGAGGAATGCATAACACTTCGCAATGAATATTATATCTTATCATGAAACATAGATATGAGATGCAATATCTCGTGTTAAGAAGCATTTGAACTCTATTGCTTCGATACGTAGACATCTGCAAACGCTATTTCCTTGCAAGGAAGTGTCGCATTTACATTCATTTGAAGTGTAGACGAGGAATGCACAACACTTCGCAAATCATATTATATCTTACCATGAAACATAGAAATTAGATGCGATATCGCGTTTTATGAAGCATTAGAACACTACTGCTACGATACGTAGACATCTGCAAACGCTATTTCCTTGCAAGGAAGTGTCGCATTTACATTCATTTGAATCGTAGACGAGGAATGCATAACACTTCGCAATGAATATTATATCTTATCAGGAAACATAGATATGAGATGCAATATCTCGTTTTAAGATGCATTTGAACCCTATTGCTCCGATACGTAGACATCTGCAAACGCTATTTCCTTGCAAGGAAGTGTCGCATTTACATTCATTTGAAGTGTAGACGAGGAATACACAACACTTCGCAAATCATATTATATCTTACCATGAAACATAGAAATGAGATGCGATATCGCGTTTTATGAAGCATTAGAACACCGTTTCTACGACAGTTACACATTTGCAAACGCTATTTCCTAGCAAGGATGTGTCGCATTTTCATTCATTTGAATCGTAGACGAGGAATGCATAACACTTCGCAATGAATATTATATCTTACCATGAAACATAGAAATGGGATGCGATATCGCGTTTTAAGAAGCATTTAAACTCTATTGCTTCGATACGTAGACATCTGCAAACGCTATTTCCTTGCAAGGCAGTGTCGCATTTACATTCATTTGAATCGTAGATGAGGAATGCATAACACTTCGCAATGAATATTATATCCTATCATGAAACATAGATATGAGATGCAATATCTCGTTTTATGAAGCATTTCAACTCTATTGCTTCGAAACGTAGACATCTCCAAACTCTATTTCCTTGCAAGGTAGTGTCGCATTTCATTCATTTGAAGTGTAGACGAGGAATACATGATACTTCGCAAATCATATTATATCTTACCATGAAACATAGAAATGAGATGCGATATCGCGTTTTAAGAAGCATTTGAACTCTATTGCTTCGATACGTAGACATCTGCAAAACGCTATTTCCTTGCAAGGAAGTGTCGCATTTACATTCATTTGAAGTGAAGACTAGGAATACATAACACTTCGCAAATCATATTATATCTTACCATGAAACATAGAAGTGAGATGCGACATTGCGTTTTAAGAAGCATTAGAACTCTATTGCTACGATACCTAGACATCTGCAGACGCTATTTCCTAGCAAGGAAGTGTCGCATCTACATTCATTTGAAGTGTAGACGAGGAATACATGATACTTCGCAATTCATATTATATCTTACCGTGAAACATAGAAATGAGATGCGATATCGCGTTTTAAGAAGAATTAGAACACTATTGCTTCGATACGTAGACATCTGCAAACGCTATTTCCTTGCAAGGAAGTGTCGCATTTACATTCATTTGAAGTGTAGACGAGGAATACATGACACTTCGGATTGAATATTATATCTTATCATGAAACATAAATATGAGATGCAATATCTCGTTTTAAGAAGCATTTGAAATCTATTGCTTCGATACGTAGACATCTGCAAACGCTATTTCCTTGCAAGGAACTCTCGCATTTACATTCATTTGAAGTGTAGACGAGGAATACATAACACTTCGCAAATCATATTATATCTGACCATGAAACATAGAAATGAGATGCAATATCGCGTTTTAAGAATCATAAGAACTCTATTGCTACGATACGTAGACATCTGCAAACGCTATTTCCATGCAAGGAAGTGTCGCATTTACATTCATTTGAATCGTAGACGAGGAATGCATAACACTTCGCAATGAATATTATATCTTATCATGAAACATAGATATGAGATGCAATATCTCGTTTTAAGAAGCATTTGAACTCTATTGCTTCGATACGTAGACATCTGCAAACGCTATTTCCTTGCAAGGAAGTGTCGCATTTACATTCATTTGAAGTGTAGACGAGGAATACACAACACTTCGCAAATCATATTATATCTTACCATGAAACATAGAAATTAGATGCGATATCGCGTTTTATGAAGCATTAGAACACCGTTGCTATGACAGGTACACATTTGCAAACGCTATTTCCTAGCAAGGAAGTGTCGCATTTACATTCATTTGAATCGTAGACGAGGAATGCATAACACTTCGCAATGAATATTATATCTTATCATGAAACATAGATATGAGATGCAATGTCTCGTGTTAAGAAGCATTTGAACTCTATTGCTTCGATACGTAGACATCTGCAAACGCTATTTCCTTGCAAGGAAGTGTCGCATTTACATTCATTTGAAGTGTAGACGAGGAATACACAACACTTCGCAAATCATATTATATCTTACCATGAAACATAGAAATGAGATGCGATATCGCGTTTTATGAAGCATTAGAACACCGTTTCTACGACAGTTACACATTTGCAAACGCTATTTCCTAGCAAGGATGTGTCGCATTTTCATTCATTTGAATCGTAGACGAGGAATGCATAACACTTCGCAATGAATATTATATCTTATCAGGAAACATAGATATGAGATGCAATATCTCGTTTTAAGATGCATTTGAACCCTATTGCTCCGATACGTAGACATCTGCAAACGCTATTTCCTTGCAAGGAAGTGTCGCATTTACATTCATTTGAAGTGTAGACGAGGAATACACAACACTTCGCAAATCATATTATATCTTACCATGAAACATAGAAATGAGATGCGATATCGCATTATATGAAGCATTAGAACACCGTTTCTACGACAGTTACACATTTGCAAACGCTATTTCCTAGCAAGGATGTGTCGCATTTTCATTCATTTGAATCGTAGACGAGGAATGCATAACACTTCGCAATGAATATTATATCTTATCAGGAAACATAGATATGAGATGCAATATCTCGTTTTAAGATGCATTTGAACCCTATTGCTCCGATACGTAGACATCTGCAAACGCTATTTCCTTGCAAGGAAGTGTCGCATTTATATTCATTTGAAGTGTAGACGATGAATACACAACACTTCGCAAATCATATTATATCTTACCATGAAACATAGAAATGAGATGCGATATCGCGTTTTATGAAGCATTAGAACACCGTTTCTACGACAGTTACACATTTGCAAACGCTATTTCCTAGCAAGGATGTGTCGCATTTTCATTCATTTGAATCGTAGACGAGGAATGCATAACACTTCGCAATGAATATTATATCTTATCATGAAACATAGATATGAGATGCAATATCTCGTTTTTAGAAGCATTTGAACTCTATTGCTTCGATACGTAGACATCTGCAAACGCTATTTCCTAGCAAGGAAGTGTTGCATTTTCATTCATTTGAATCGTAGACGAGGAATGCATAACACTTCGCAATGAATATTATATCTTATCATGAAACATAGATATGAGGTGCAATATCTCGTTTTAAGAAGCATTTGAACTCTATTGCTTCGATACGTAGACATCTGCAAACGCTATTTCCTTGCAAGGAAGTGTTGCATTTACATTCATTTGAAGTGTAGACGAGGAATACACAACACTTTGCAAATCATATTATATCTTACCATGAAACGTAGAAATGGGATGCGAAATCGCGTTCTAAGAAGCATTAGAACACTACTGCTACGATACGTAGACATCTGCAAACGCTATTTCCTTGCAAGGAAGTGTCGCATTTACATTCATTTGAATCGTAGACGAGGAATGCATAACACTTCGCAAATCATATTACATCTTACCATGAAACATAGAAATGAGATGCGATATCGCGTTCTAAGAAGCATTAGAACACTACTGCTACGATACGTAGACATCTGCAAACGCTATTTCCTTGCAGGGAAGTGTCGCATTTACATTCATTTGAAGTGTAGACGAGGAATACATGACACTTCGCAAATCATATTATATCTTACCATGAAACATAGAAATGAGATGCGATATCGCGTCTTAAGAAGCATTAGAACTCTATTGCTACGATACGTAGACATCTGCAAACGCTATTTCCTTGCAAGGAAGTGTCGCATTTACGTTCATTTGAAGTGTAGACCAGGAATACATGACACTTCGGATTGAATATTATATCTTATCATGAAACATAGAAATGAGATGCGATATCGCGTTTTAAGAAGCATTAGAACACAATTGCTACGATAGGTAGACATCTGCAAACGCTATTTCCTAGCGAGGAAGTGTCGCATTCACATTCATTTGAAGTGTAGACGAGGAATACATAACACTTCGCAAATCATATTATGTCTTACCATGAAACATAGAAATCAGATGCAATATCGCGTTTTAAGAATCATAAGAACTCTATTGCTACGATACGTGGACATCTGCAAACGCTATTTCCTTGCAAGGAAGTGTCGCATTTACATTCATTTGAATCGTAGACGAGGAATGCATAACACTTCACAATGAATATTATATCTTATCATGAAACATAGATATGAGATGCAATATCTCGTTTTAAGAAGCATATGAACTCTATTGCTTCGATACGTAGCCATCTTCAAACGCTATTTCCTTGCAAGGAAGTGTCGCATTTACATTCATTTGAAGTGTAGACGAGGAATACATGATACTTCGCAAATCATATTATATCTTACCATGAAACATAGAAATGAGATCCGATATCGCGTTTTAAGAATTATAAGAACTCTATTGCTACGATACGTAGACATTTGCAAACGCTATTTCCTTACAAGGAAGTGTCGCATTTACATTCATTTGAAGTGTAGACGAGGAATACATAACACTTCGGATATCATGTTATATCTTACCATGAAACATAGAAATGAGATGCGATATCGCGTTTTAAGAAGCATTAGAACACTATTGCTACGTTAGGTAGACATCTGCAAACGCTATTTCCTAGCGAGGAAGTGTCGCATTCACATTCATTTGAAGTGTAGACGAGGAATACATAACACTTCGCAAATCATATTATATCTTACCATGAAACATAGAAATCAGATGCAATATCGCGTTTTAAGAATCATAAGAACTCTATTGCTACGACTCGTAGACATCTGCAAACGCTATTTCCTTGCAAGGAAGTGTCGCATTTACATTCATTTGAATCGTAAACGAGGAATGCATAACACTTCGCAAATCATATTATATCTTACCATGAAACATAGAAATGAGATGCGATATCGCGTTCTAAGAAGCATTAGAACACTACTGCTACGATACGTAGACATCTGCAAACGCTATTTCCTTGCAAGGAAGTGTCGCATTTACATTCATTTGAAGTGTAGACGAGGAATACACAACACTTCGCAAATCATATTATATCTTACCATGAAACATAGAAATGAGATGCAATATCGCGTTTTAAGAATCATAAGAACACTCTTGCTACGATACGTAGACATCTGCAAACGTTATTTCCTTGCAAGGAAGTGTCGCATTTACATTCATTTGAAGTGTAGACGAGGAATACAGAACACTTCGCAAATCACATTATATCTTACCATGAAACATAGAAATCAGATGCAATATCGCGTTTTAGGAATCATAAGAACTCTATTGCTACGATACGTGGACATCTGCAAACGCTATTTCCTTGCAAGGAAGTGTCGCATTTACATTCATTTGAATCGTAGACGAGGAATGCATAACACATCACAATGAAGATTATATCTTATCATGAAACATAAATATGAGATGCAATATCTCGTTTTAAGAAGCATTTGAACTCTATTGCTTCGATACGTAGACATCTGCAAACGCTATTTCCTTGCAAGGAAGTGTCGCATTCACATTCATTTGAAGTGTAGACGAGGAATACATGACACTTCGCAAATCATATTACATCTTACCATGAAGCATAGAAATGAGATGCGATATCGCGTTTTAAGAAGGATTAGAACTCTATTGCTACGATACCTTGACATCTGCAGACGCTATTTCCTAGCAAGGAAGTGTCGCATTTACATTCATTTGAAGTGTAGATGAGGAATACATAACACTTCGCAAACCATATTATATCTTACCATGAAACATAGAAATGAGATGCGATATCGCTTCTTAAGAAGCATTAGAAAGCTATTGCTACGATACGTAGACATCTGCAAACGCTATTTCCTAGCGAGGAAGTGTCGCATTCACATTCATTTGAAGTGTAGACGAGGAATACATAACACTTCGCAAATCATGTTATATCTTACCACGGAACATAGAAATGAGATGCGATAACGCGTTCTAAGAATCATAAGAACTCTATTGCTACGATACGTAGACATCTGCAAACGCTATTTCCTAGCGAGGAAGTGTCGCATTCACATTCATTTGAAGTGTAGACGAGGAATACATAACACTTCGGAAATCATGTTATATCTTACCATGAAACATAGAAATGAGATGCGATATCGCGTTTTAAGAAGCATTAGAACACTATTGCTACGATAGGTAGACATCTGCAAACGCTATTTCCTAGCGAGGAAGTGTCGCATTCACATTCATTTGAAGTGTAGACGAGGAATACATAACACTTCGCAAATCATGTTATATCTTACCATGAAACATAGAAATCAGATGCAATATCGCGTTTTAAGAATCATAAGAACCCTATTGATACGATACGTAGACATCTTCAAACGCTATTTCCTTGCAAGGAAGTGTCGCATTTACATTCATTTGAATCGTAGACGAGGAATGCATAACACTTCGCAATGAATATTATATCTTACCATGAAACATAGAAATGGGATGCGATATCGCGTTTTAAGAAGCATTTAAACTCTATTGCTTCGATACGTAGACATCTGCAAACGCTATTTCCTTGCAAGGCAGTGTCGCATTTACATTCATTTGAATCGTAGATGAGGAATGCATAACACTTCGCAATGAATATTATATCCTATCATGAAACATAGATATGAGATGCAATATCTCGTTTTATGAAGCATTTCAACTCTATTGCTTCGAAACGTAGACATCTCCAAACTCTATTTCCTTGCAAGGTAGTGTCGCATTTCATTCATTTGAAGTGTAGACGAGGAATACATGATACTTCGCAAATCATATTATATCTTACCATGAAACATAGAAATGAGATGCGATATCGCGTTTTAAGAAGCATTTGAACTCTATTTCTTCGATACGTAGACATCTGCAAAACGCTATTTCCTTGCAAGGAAGTGTCGCATTTACATTCATTTGAAGTGAAGACTAGGAATACATAACACTTCGCAAATCATATTATATCTTACCATGAAACATAGAAGTGAGATGCGATATTGCGTTTTAAGAAGCATTAGAACTCTATTGCTACGATACCTAGACATCTGCAGACGCTATTTCGTAGCAAGGAAGTGTCGCATTTACATTCATTTGAAGTGTAGACGAGGAATACATGATACTTCGCAATTCATATTATATCTTACCGTGAAACATAGAAATGAGATGCGATATCGCGTTTTAAGAAGAATTAGAACACTATTGCTTCGATACGTAGACATCTGCAAACGCTATTTCCTTGCAAGGAAGTGTCGCATTTACATTCATTTGAAGTGTAGACGAGGAATACATGACAGTTCGGATTGAATATTACATCTTATCATGAAACATAAATATGAGATGCAATATCTCGTTTTAAGAAGCATTTGAAATCTATTGCTTCGATACGTAGACATCTGCAAACGCTATTTCCTTGCAAGGAACTCTCGCATTTACATTCATTTGAAGTGTAGACGAGGAATACATAACACTTCGCAAATCATATTATATCTGACCATGAAACATAGAAATGAGATGCAATATCGCGTTTTAAGAATCATAAGAACTCTATTGCTACGATACGTAGACATCTGCAAACGCTATTTCCATGCAAGGAAGTGTCGCATTTACATTCATTTGAATCGTAGACGAGGAATGCATAACACTTCGCAATGAATATTATATCTTATCATGAAACATAGATATGAGATGCAATATCTCGTTTTAAGAAGCATTTGAACTCTATTGCTTCGATACGTAGACATCTGCAAACGCTATTTCCTTGCAAGGAAGTGTCGCATTTACATTCATTTGAAGTGTAGACGAGGAATACACAACACTTCGCAAATCATATTATATCTTACCATGAAACATAGAAATTAGATGCGATATCGCGTTTTATGAAGCATTAGAACACCGTTGCTATGACAGGTACACATTTGCAAACGCTATTTCCTAGCAAGGAAGTGTCGCATTTACATTCATTTGAATCGTAGACGAGGAATGCATAACACTTCGCAATGAATATTATATCTTATCATGAAACATAGATATGAGATGCAATATCTCGTGTTAAGAAGCATTTGAACTCTATTGCTTCGATACGTAGACATCTGCAAACGCTATTTCCTTGCAAGGAAGTGTCGCATTTACATTCATTTGAAGTGTAGACGAGGAATGCACAACACTTCGCAAATCATATTATATCTTACCATGAAACATAGAAATTAGATGCGATATCGCGTTTTATGAAGCATTAGAACACTACTGCTACGATACGTAGACATCTGCAAACGCTATTTCCTTGCAAGGAAGTGTCGCATTTACATTCAGTTGAATCGTAGACGAGGAATGCATAACACTTCGCAATGAATATTATATCTTATCAGGAAACATAGATATGAGATGCAATATCTCGTTTTAAGATGCATTTGAACCCTATTGCTCCGATACGTAGACATCTGCAAACGCTATTTCCTTGCAAGGAAGTGTCGCATTTACATTCATTTGAAGTGTAGACGAGGAATACACAACACTTCGCAAATCATATTATATCTTACCATGAAACATAGAAATGAGATGCGATATCGCGTCTTAAGAAGCATTAGAACTCTATTGCTACGATACGTAGACATCTGCAAACGCTATTTCCTTGCAAGGAAGTGTCGCATTTACGTTCATTTGAAGTGTAGACCAGGAATACATGACACTTCGGATTGAATATTATATCTTATCATGAAACATAGAAATGAGATGCGATATCGCGTTTTAAGAAGCATTAGAACACAATTGCTACGATAGGTAGACATCTGCAAACGCTATTTCCTAGCGAGGAAGTGTCGCATTCACATTCATTTGAAGTGTAGACGAGGAATACATAACACTTCGCAAATCATATTATGTCTTGCCATGAAACATAGAAATCAGATGCAATATCGCGTTTTAAGAATCATAAGAACTCTATTGCTACGATACGTGGACATCTGCAAACGCTATTTCCTTGCAAGGAAGTGTCGCATTTACATTCGTTTGAATCGTAGACGAGGAATGCATAACACTTCACAATGAATATTATATCTTATCATGAAACATAGATATGAGATGCAATATCTCGTTTTAAGAAGCATATGAACTCTATTGCTTCGATACGTAGACATTTGCAAACGCTATTTCCTTACAAGGAAGTGTCGCATTTACATTCATTTGAAGTGTAGACGAGGAATACATAACACTTCGGAAATCATGTTATATCTTACCATGAAACATAGAAATGAGATGCGATATCGCGTTTTAAGAAGCATTAGAACACTATTGCTACGATAGGTAGACATCTGCAAACGCTATTTCCTAGCGAGGAAGTTTCGCATTCACATTCATTTGAAGTGTAGACGAGGAATACATAACACTTCGCAAATCATATTATATCTTACCATGAAACATAGAAATCAGATGCAATATCGCGTTTTAAGAATCATAAGAACTCTATTGCTACGACTCGTAGACATCTGCAAACGCTATTTCCTTGCAAGGAAGTGTCGCATTTACATTCATTTGAATCGTAAACGAGGAATGCATAACACTTCGCAAATCATATTATATCTTACCATGAAACATAGAAATGAGATGCGATATCGCGTTCTAAGAAGCATTAGAACACTACTGATACGATACGTAGACATCTGCAAACGCTATTTCCTTGCAAGGAAGTGTCGCATTTACATTCATTTGAAGTGTAGACGAGGAATACACAACACTTCGCAAATCATATTATATCTTACCATGAAACATAGAAATGAAATGCAATATCGCGTTTTAAGAATCATAAGAACACTCTTGCTACGATACGTAGACATCTGCAAACGTTATTTCCTTGCAAGGAAGTGTCGCATTTACATTCATTTGAAGTGTAGACGAGGAATACAGAACACTTCGCAAATCACATTATATCTTACCATGAAACATAGAAATCAGATGCAATATCGCGTTTTAGGAATCATAAGAACTCTATTGCTACGATACGTGGACATCTGCAAACGCTATTTCCTTGCAAGGAAGTGTCGCATTTACATTCATTTGAATCGTAGACGAGGAATGCATAACACATCACAATGAAGATTATATCTTATCATGAAACATAAATATGAGATGCAATATCTCGTTTTAAGAAGCATTTGAACTCTATTGCTTCGATACGTAGACATCTGCAAACGCTATTTCCTTGCAAGGAAGTGTCGCATTCACATTCATTTGAAGTGTAGACGAGGAATACATGACACTTCGCAAATCATATTACATCTTACCATGAAGCATAGAAATGGGATGCGATATCGCGTTTTAAGAAGGATTAGAACTCTATTGCTACGATACCTTGACATCTGCAGACGCTATTTCCTAGCAAGGAAGTGTCGCATTTACATTCATTTGAAGTGTAGATGAGGAATACATAACACTTCGCAAACCATATTATATCTTACCATGAAACATAGAAATGAGATGCGATATCGCTTCTTAAGAAGCATTAGAAAGCTATTGCTACGATACGTAGACATCTGCAAACGCTATTTCCTAGCGAGGAAGTGTCGCATTCACATTCATTTGAAGTGTAGACGAGGAATACATAACACTTCGCAAATCATGTTATATCTTACCACGGAACATAGAAATGAGATGCGATAACGCGTTCTAAGAATCATAAGAACTCTATTGCTACGATACGTAGACATCTGCAAACGCTTTTTCCTAGCGAGGAAGTGTCGCATTCACATTCATTTGAAGTGTAGACGAGGAATACATAACACTTCGGAAATCATGTTATATCTTACCATGAAACATAGAAATGAGATGCGATATCGCGTTTTAAGAAGCATTAGAACACTATTGCTACGATAGGTAGACATCTGCAAACGCTATTTCCTAGCGAGGAAGTGTCGCATTCACATTCATTTGAAGTGTAGACGAGGAATACATAACACTTCGCAAATCATGTTATATCTTACCATGAAACATAGAAATCAGATGCAATATCGCGTTTTAAGAATCATAAGAACCCTATTGATACGATACGTAGACATCTTCAAACGCTATTTCCTTGCAAGGAAGTGTCGCATTTACATTCATTTGAATCGTAGACGAGGAATGCATAACACTTCGCAATGAATATTAGATCGTATCATGAAACATATATATGAGATGCAGTATCTCGTTCTAAGAAGCATTTGGACTCTATTACTTCGATACGTAGACATCTGCAATCGCTATTTCCTTGCGAGGAAGTGTTCGCATTTACATTCATTTGAAGTGTAGACGAGGAATACATGACACTTCGCAAATCATATTATATCTTACCACGAAACATAGAAATGAGATGCGATATCGCGTTTTAAGAAGCATTAGAAATCTATTGCTACGATACGTAGACATCTGCAAACGCTATTTCTTTGCAAGGAAGTGTCGCATTTACATTAATTTGAAGTGTAGACGAGGAATACATAACACTTCGCAAATTATATTATATCTTACCATGAAACATAGAAATGAGATGCGATATCGCGTTTTAAGAAGCATTAGAACTCTATCGCTACGATACCTAGACATCTGCAGACGCTATTTCCTTGCAAGGAAGTGTCGCATTTACATTCACTTGAAGTGAAGACGAGGAATACATAACACTTCGCAAATCATATTATATCTTACCATGAAACATAGAATTGAGATGCGATATCGTGTTTTAAGAATCATAAGAACTCCATTGCTACGATACGTAGACATCTGCAAAAGCTATTTCCTTGCTAGGAAGTGTCGCATTTACATTCATTTGAAGTGTAGATGAGGAATACATAAAACTTCGCAATTCATATTATGTCTTACCCTGAAACATAGAAATGAGATGCGATATCGCGTTTTGAGAATCATAAGAACTCCATTGCTACGATAGGTAGACATCTGCAAACGCTATTTCCTTGCAAGGAAGTGCCGCATTTACATTCATTTGAAGTGCAGAGGAGGAATACATAACGCTTCGCATATCATATTACATCTTACCATGAAACATAGAAATGAGATGCGATATCGCGTTTTAAGAAGCATTAGAACTCTATTGCTACGATACCTTGACATCTGCAGACGCTATTTCCTAGCAAGGAAGTGTCGCATTTACATTCATTTGAAGTGTAGATGTGGAATACATAACACTTCGCAAACCATATTATATCTTACCATGCAACATAGAAATGAGATGCGATATCGCTTCTTAAGAAGCATTAGAAATCTATTGCTACGATGCGTAGACATCTGCAAACGCTATTTCCTTGCTAGGAAGTGTAGCATTTACATTCATTTGAAGTGTAGACGAGGAATACATGACACTTCGCAAATCATATTATATCTTACCATGAAACATAGAAATGAGATGCGATATCGCGTTTTAGGAAGCATTAGAACACTATTGCTACGATAGGTAGACATCTGCAAACGCTATTTCCTTGCAAGGAAGTGTCGCATTTACATTCAATTGAATCGTAGACGAGGAATGCATAACACTTCGCAAATCATGTTATATCTTACCACGGAACATAGAAATGAGATGCGATAACGCGTTCTAAGAATCATAAGAACTCTATTGCTACGATGCGTAGACATCTGCAAACGCTATTTCCTAGCGAGGAAGTGTCGCATTCACATTCATTTGAAGTGTAGACGAGGAATACATAACACTTCGCAAATCATGTTATATCTTACCATGAAACATAGAAATGAGATGCGATATCGCGTTTTAAGAATCATATGAGATCTATTGCTACGATACGTAGACATCTGCAAACGCTATTTCCTTGCAAGGAAGTGTCGCATTTACATTCATTTGAATCGTAGACGAGGAATGCATAACACTTCGAAAATCATATTATATCTTACCACGAAGCATAGAAATGAGATGCGATATCGCGTTTTAAGAAGCATTAGAAATCTATTGCTACGATACGTAGACATCTGCAAACGCTATTTCTTTGCAAGGAAGTGTCGGATTTACATTAATTTGAAGTGTAGACGAGGAATACATAACACTTCGCAAATTATATTATATCTTACCATGAAACATAGAAATGAGATGCGATATCGCGTTTTAAGAAGCATTAGAACTCAATCGCTACGATACCTAGACATCTGCAGACGCTATTTCCTTGCAAGGAAGTGTCGCATTTACATTCGCTTGAAGTGAAGACGAGGAATACATAACACTTCGCAAACCATATTATATCTTACCATGAAACATAGAATTGGGATGCGATATCGTGTTTTAAGAATCATAAGAACTCCATTGCTACGATACGTAGACATCTGCAAAAGCTATTTCCTTGCTAGGAAGTGTCGCATTTACATTCATTTGAAGTGTAGACGAGGAATATATAACACTTCGCAAATCATACTATATCTTACCATGAAACATAGAAAAGAGATGCGATATCGCGTTTTAAGAAGCATTAGAAATCTATTGCTACGATACGTAGACATCTGCAAACGCTATTTCCTAGCGAGGAAGTGTCGCATTCACATTCATTTGAAGTGTAGACAAGGAATACATAACACTTCGCAAATCATATTATATCTTACCATGAAACATAGAAATGAGATGC
This sequence comes from Xylocopa sonorina, assembly GCF_050948175.1. Classification (NCBI taxonomy): domain Eukaryota; kingdom Metazoa; phylum Arthropoda; class Insecta; order Hymenoptera; family Apidae; genus Xylocopa; species Xylocopa sonorina. Next base: position 608,267 of record NW_027490294.1, read on the forward strand.
GATATCGCGTTTTAAGGAGCATTAGATCTCTATTGCTACGATAGGTTGACATCTGCAAACGCTAATTCCTTGCAAGGGAGTGTCGCATTTACATTCATTTGAAGTGTAGACGAGGAATGCATAACACTTCGCAAATCATATTATATCTTACCATGAAACATAGAAATGAGATGCGATATCGCGTTTTAAGAAGCATTAGAAATCTATTGCTACGATAAGTAGACATCTGGAAACGCTATTTCCTTGCAAGGAAGTGTCGCATTTACATTCATTTGAAGTGTAGACGAGGAATACATAACACTTCGCAAATCATATTATATCTTACCATGAAACATAGAATTCAGATGCGATATCGCGTTTTAAGAATCATAAGAACTCCATTGATACGATACGTAGACATCTGCAAAAGCTACTTCCTTGCTATGAAGTGTCGCATTTACATTCAGTTGAAGTGTAGACGAGGAATACATGACGCTTCGCAAATCATATTATATCTTAACATGAAACATAGAAATGAGATGCGATATCGCGTTTTAAGAAGCATTAGAACTCTATTGCTACGATAGGTAGACATCTGCAAACGCTATTTCCTTGCAAGGAAGTGCCGCATTTACATTCATTTGAAGTGCAGAGGAGGAATACATAACGCTTCGCATATCATATTACATCTTACCATGAAACATAGAAATGAGATGCAATATCGCGTTTTAAGAAGCATTAGAACTCTATTGCTACGATACCTTGACATCTGCAGACGCTATTTCCTAGCAAGGAAGTGTCGCATTTACATTCATTTGAAGTGTAGATGAGGAATACATAACACTTCGCAAACCATATTATATCTTACCATGAAGCATAGGAATGAGATGCGATATCGCTTCTTAAGAAGAATTAGAAAGCTATTGCTACGATACGTAGACATCTGCAAACGCTATTTCCTAGCGAGGAAGTATCGCATTCACATTCATTTGAAGTGTAGACGAGGAATACATGACACTTCGCAAATCATATTATATCTTACCATACAACATAGAAATGAGATGCGATATCGTTTCTTTAGAAGCATTAGAAATCTATTGCTACGATGCGTAGACATCTGCAAACGCTATTTCCTTGCTAGGAAGTGTCGCATTTACATTCATTTGAAGTGTAGACGAGGAATACATGACACTTCGCAAATCATATTATATCTTATCATGAAACATAAAATTGAGATGCGATATCGAGGTTTAAGAAGCATTAGAACACTATTGCTACGATAGGTAGACATTTGCAATCGCTATTTCCTTGCAAGGAAGTGTTGCATTTACGTTCATTTGAATCGTAGACGAGGAATGCATAACACTTCGCCATGAATATTATAGGTTATCATGAAACATAGATATGAGATGCAATATCTCGCTTTAAGAAGCATTTGAACCCTATTGCTTCAATACGTAGGTATGTGCAGACGCTATTTCCTAGCAAGGAAGTGTCGCACTTACATTCATTTGAAGTGTGGAGGAGGAATACATAACACTTCGCAAATCATATTATATCTTACCATGAAACATAGAAATGAGATGCGATATCGCATTTTAGGAAGCATTAGAACTCTATTGCTACGATACCTAGACATCTGCAGTCGCTACTTCCTAGCAAGGAAGTGTCGCATTTACATTCATTTGAAGTGTAGACGAGGAATACATGACACTTCGCAAATCATATTATATCTTACCATGAAAGATAGAAATGAGATGCGATATTGCGTTTTAAGAAGCATTGGAAAGCTATTGCTACGATACGTAGACATCTGCAAACGCGATTTCCTAGCGAGGAAGTGTCGCATTCACATTCATTTGAAGTGTAGACAAGGAATACATAACACTTCGCAAATCATATTATATCTTACCATGAAACATAGAAATGAGATGCGATATCGCATTTTAAGGAGCATTAGATCTCTATTGCTACGATAGGTTGACATCTGCAAACGCTAATTCCTTGCAAGGAAGTGTCGCATTTACATTCATTTGAAGTGTAGACGAGGAATGCATAACACTTCGCAAATCATATTATATCTTACCATGAAACATAGAAATGAGATGCGATATCGCGTTTTAAGAAGCATTAGAAATCTATTGCTACGATACGTAGACATCTGGAAACGCTATTTCCTTGCAAGGAAGTGTCGCATTTACATTCATTTGAAGTGTAGACGAGGAATATATGACACTTCGCAAATAATGTTATATCTTACCATGAAACAAAAAAATGAGATGCGATATCGCGTTTTAAGAATCATGTGAACTCTATTGCTACGATACGTAGACATCTGCAATAGCTATTTCCTTGCAAGGAAGTGTTGCATTTACGTTCATTTGAATCGTAGACGAGGAATGCATAACACTTTGCAATGAATATTATAGCTTACCATGAAACATAGAAATGAGATGCGATATCGCGTTTTAAGAATCATAAGAACCCTATTGATACGATACGTAGACATCTGCAAACGCTATTTCCTTGCAAGGAAGTGTCGCATTTACATTCATTTGAATCGTAGACGAGGAATGCATAACACTTCGCAATGAATATTATATCTTATCATGAAACATATATATGAGATGCAGTATCTCGTTCTAAGAAGCATTTGAACTCTATTACTTCGATACGTAGACATCTGCAATCGCTATTTCCTTGCGAGGAAGTGTTCGCATTTACATTCATTTGAAGAGTAGACGAGGAATACATGACACTTCGCAAATCATATTATATCTTACCACGAAACATAGAAATGAGATGCGATATCGCGTTTTAAGAAGCATTAGAAATCTATTGCTACGATACGTAGACATCTGCAAACGCTATTTCTTTGCAAGGAAGTGTCGCATTTACATTATTTTGAAGTGTAGACGAGGAATACATAACACTTCGCAAATTATATTATATCTTACCATGAAACATAGAAATGAGATGCGATATCGCGTTTTAGGAAGCATTAGAACTCTATCGCTACGATACCTAGACATCTGCAGACGCTATTTCCTAGCAAGGAAGTGTCGCATTTACATTCAATTGAAGTGTAGACGAGGAATACATAACACTTCGCAAATCATATAATATCTTACCATGAAACATAGAAATGAGATGCGATATCGCGTTTTAGGAAGCATTAGAACTCTATTGCTACGATACCTAGACATTTGCAGACGCTATTTCCTTGCTAGGAAGTGTCGCATTTACATTCATTTGTAGTGTAGACGAGGAATACATAAAACTTCGCAATTCATATTATGTCTTACCATGAAACATAGAAATGAGATGCGATATCGCGTTTTCAGAATCATAAGAACTCTATTGCTACGATACGTAGAAATCTGCAAACCCTATTTCCTTGCAAGGAAGTGTCGCATTTACATTGATTTGAAGTGTAGACGAGGAATATATAACACTTCGCAAATCATACTATATCTTACCATGAAACATAGAAAAGAGATGCGATATCGCATTTTAAGAAGCATTAGAAATCTATTGCTACGATACGTAGACATCTGCAAACGCTATTTCCTAGCGAGGAAGTGTCGCATTCACATTCATTTGAAGTGTAGACAAGGAATACACAACACTTCGCAAATCATATTATATCTTACCATGAAACATAGAAATGAGATGCGATATCGCGTTTTAAGGAGCATTAGATCTCTATTGCTACGATAGGTTGACATCTGCAAACGCTAATTCCTTGCAAGGGAGTGTCGCATTTACATTCATTTGAAGTGTAGACGAGGAATACATAACACTTCGCAAATCATGTTATATCTTACCATGAAACAAAGAAATGAGATGCGATATCGCGTTTTAAGAATCATATGAAGTCTATTGCTACGATACGTGGACATCTGCAATCGCTATTTCCTTGCAAGGAAGTGTTGCATTTACGTTCATTTGAATCGTAGACGAGGAATGCATAACACTTCGCAATGAATATTATATCTTATCATGAAACATAGATATGAGATGCAATATCTCGCTTTAAGAAGCATTTGAACCCTATTGCTTCGATACGTAGATATCTGCAGACGCTATTTCCTAGCAAGGAAGTGTCGCACTTACATTCATTTGAAGTGTGGACGAGGAATACATAACACTTCGCAAGTCATATTATATCTTACCATGAAACATAGAAATGAGATGCGATATCGTGTTTTAAGGATCTTAAGAACTCCATTGCTACGATACGTAGACATCTACAAACGCTATTTCCTAGCGAGGAAGTGTCGCATTCACATTCATTTGAAGTGTAGACGAGGAATACATAACACTTCGCAAATCATATTATATCTTACCATGAAACATAGAAATGAGATGCGATATCGCGTTTTAAGAAGCATTAGAAATCTATTGCTACGATACGTAGACATCTGCAAACGCTATTTCCTTGCTAGGAAGTGTCGCATTTACATTCATTTGAAGTGTTGACGAGGAATACATGACACTTCGCAAATCATGTTATATCTTACCATGAAGCAAAAAAATGAGATGCGATATCGCGTTTTAAGAATCATATGAACTCTATTGCTACGATACGTAGACATCTGCAATCGCTATTTCCTTGCAAGGAAGTGTTGCACTTACGTTCATTTGAATCGCAGACGAGGCATGCATAACACTTCGCAATGAATATTATATCTTATCATGAAACATAGATATGAGATGCAATATCTCGCTTTAAGGAGCATTTGAACCCTATTGTTTCGATACGTAGATATCTGCAGACGCTATTTCCTAGCAAGGAAGTGTCGCATTTACATTCATTTGAAGTGTGGTCGAGGAATACATGACACTTCGCTAATCATATTATATCTTACCATGAAACATAGAAATGAGATGCGATATCGCGTTTTAAGTATAATAAGAACTCCATTGCTACGATACGTAGACATCTGCAAACGCGATTTCCTAGCGAGGAAGTGTCGCATTCACATTCATTTGAAGTGTAGACAAGGAATACATAACACTTCGCAAATCATGTTATATCTTACCATGAAACATAGAAATGAGATGCGATATCGCATTTTAAGGAGCATTAGATCTCTATTGCTACGATAGGTTGACATCTGCAAACGCTATTTCCTTGCTAGGAAGTGTCGCATTTACATTCATTTGAAGTGTAGACGAGGAATACATGACTCTTCGCAAATCATGTTATATCTTACCATGAAACCTAGAAATGAGATGCGATTTCGCGTTCTAAGAAGCATTAGAAATCTATTGCTACGATGCGTAGGCATCTGCAAACGCTATTTCCTAGCGAGGAAGTGTCGCATTCACATTCATTTGAAGTGTAGACGAGGAATACATAACACTTCGCAAATCATGTTATATCTTACCATGAAACATAGAAATGAGATGCGATATCGCGTTTTAAGAATCATATGAACTCTATCGCTACGATACGTAGACATCTGCAGACGCTATTTCCTTGCAAGGAAGTGTCGCATTTACATTCATTTGAATCGTAGACGAGGAATGCATAACACTTCGCAAATCATATTATATCTTACCATGAAACATAGGAATGAGATGCGATATCGCGTTTTAAGAATCATATGAACTCTATCGCTACGATACGTAGACATCTGCAGACGCTACTTCCTTGCTAGGAAGTGTCGCATTTACATTCATTTGAAGTGTAGACGAGGAATACATGACACTTCGCAAATCATGTTATATCTTACCATGAAACAAAAAAATGAGATGCGATATCGCGTTTTAAGAATCATATGAACTCTATTGCTACGATACGTAGACATCTGCAATCGCTATTTCCTTGCAAGGAAGTGTTGCACTTACGTTCATTTGAATCGCAGACGAGGCATGCATAACACTTCGCAATGAATATTATATCTTATCATGAATCATAGATATGAGATGCAATATCTCGCTTTAAGGAGCATTTGAACCCTATTGCTTCGATACGTAGATATCTGCAGACGCTATTTCCTAGCAAGGAAGTGTCGCATTTACATTCATTTGAAGTGTGGTCGAGGAATACATGACACTTCGCAAATCATATTATATCTTACCATGAAACATAGAAATGAGATGCGATATCGCGTTTTAAGTATAATAAGAACTCCATTGCTACGATACGTAGACATCTGCAAACGCTATTTCCTTGCAAGGAAGTGTCGCATTTACATTCATTTGAATCGTAGACGAGGAATGCATAACACTTCGCAAATCATATTATATCTTACCATGAAACATAGAAATGAGGTGCGATATCGCGTTTTAAGAATCATAAGAACTCTATTGCTGCGATACGTAGACATCTGCAAAAGCTATTTCCTAGCGAGGAAGTGTCGCATTCACATTCATTTGAAGTGTAGACGAGGAATACATAACACTTCGCAAATCATGTTATATCTTACCATGAAACATAGAAATGAGATGCGATATCGCGTTTTAAGAATCATATGAGCTCTATTGCTACGATACGTAGACATCTGCAAACGCTATTTCCCTGCAAGGAAGTGTCGCATTTACTTTCATTTGAATCGTAGACGAGGAATGCATAACACTTCGCAATGAATGTTATATCTTATCATGAAACATAGAAGTGAGATGCGATATCGCGTTCTAAGAAGCATTAGAACACTATTGCTACGATAGGTAGACATTTGCAATCGCTATTTCCTTGCAAGGAAGTGTCGCATTTACATTCATTTGAAGTGTAGAGGAGGAATACACAACACTTCGCAAATCGTATTACATCTTACCATGAAACATAGAAATGAGATCCGATATCGCGTTTTAAGAAGCATTAGAACTCTATTGCTACGTTACCTAGACACCTGCAGACGCTATTTCCTAGCAAGGATGTGTCGCATTTACATTCATTTGAAGTGTAGACGAGGAATACATAACACTTCGCAAATCATATTATATCTTACCATGAAACATAGAAATGAGATACGGTATCGTGTTTTAAGAATCAGAAGAACACTATTGCTACGATACGTAGACATCTGCAAACGCTATTTCCTAGCGAGGAAGTGTCACATTTACATTCATTTGATTCGTAGACGATAAATGCATAACACTTCGCGAATCATATTATATCTTGCGATGAAACATAGAAACGAGATGCGATATCGCGTTTTAAGAAGCATTAGAAATCTATTGCTACGATACGTAGACATCTGCAAACGCTATTTCTTTGCAAGGAAGTGTCGCATTTACATTAATTTGAAGTGTAGACGAGGAATACATAAAACTTCGCAATTCATATTATGTCTTACCATGAAACATAGAAATGAGATGCGATATCGCGTTTTGAGAATCATAAGAACTCTATTGCTACGATACGTAGAAATCTGCAAACCCTATTTCCTTGCAAGGAAGTGTCGCATTTACATTGATTTGAAGTGTAGACGAGGAATATATAACACTTCGCAAATCATACTATATCTTACCATGAAACATAGAAAAGAGATGCGATATCGCGTTTTAAGAAGCATTAGAAATCTATTGCTACGATACGTAGACATCTGCAAACGCTATTTCCTAGCGAGGAAGTGTCGCATTCACATTCATTTGAAGTGTAGACAAGGAATACATAACACTTCGCAAATCATATTATATCTTACCATGAAACATAGAAATGAGATGCGATATCGCGTTTTAAGCAGCATTAGATCTCTATTGCTACGATAGGTTGACATCTGCAAACGCTATTTCCTTGCAAGGAAGTGGCGCATTTACATTGATTTGAAGTGTAGACGAGGAATATATAACACTTCGCAAATCATGTTATATCTTACCATGAAACAAAAAAATGAGATGCGATATCGCGTTTTAAGAATCATATGAACTCTATTGCTACGATACGTAGACATCTGCAATCGCTATTTCCTTGCAAGGAAGTGTTGCATTTACGTTCATTTGAATCGTAGACAAGGAATGCATAACACTTCGCAATGAATATTATATCTTATCATGAAACATAGATATGAGATGCAATATCTCGCTTTAAGGAGCATTTGAACCCTATTGCTTCGATACGTAGATATCTGCAGACGCTATTTCCTAGCAAGGAAGTGTCGCATTTACATTCATTTGAAGTGTGGTCGAGGAATACATGACACTTCGCAAATCATATTATATCTTACCATGAAACATAGAAATGAGATGCGATATCGCGTTTTAAGTATAATAAGAACTCCATTGCTATGATACGTAGACATCTGCAAACGCTATTTCCTTGCAAGGAAGTGTCGCATTTACATTCATTTGAATCGTAGACGAGGAATGCATAACACTTCGCAAATCATATTATATCTTGCCATGAAACATAGAAATGAGGTGCGATATCGCGTTTTAAGAATCATAAGAACTCTATTGCTACGATACGTAGACATCTGCAAAAGCTATTTCCTAGCGAGGAAGTGTCGCATTCACATTCATTTGAAGTGTAGACGAGGAATACATAAAACTTCGCAAATCATGTTATATCTTACCATGAAACATAGAAATGAGATGCGATATCGCGTTTTAAGAATCATATGAACTCTATCGCTACGATACGTAGACATCTGCAGACGCTATTTCCTTGCAAGGAAGTGTCGCATTCACATTCATTTGAAGTGTAGACGAGGAATACATAACACTTCGCAAATCATATTATATCTTACCATGAAACATAGAAATGAGATGCGATATCGCGTTTTAAGCAGCATTAGATCTCTATTGCTACGATAGGTTGACATCTGCAAACGCTATTTCCTTGCAAGGAAGTGGCGCATTTACATTGATTTGAAGTGTAGACGAGGAATATATAACACTTCGCAAATCATGTTATATCTTACCATGAAACAAAAAAATGAGATGCGATATCGCGTTTTAAGAATCATATGAACTCTATTGCTACGATACGTAGACATCTGCAATCGCTATTTCCTTGCAAGGAAGTGTTGCATTTACGTTCATTTGAATCGTAGACAAGGAATGCATAACACTTCGCAATGAATATTATATCTTATCATGAAACATAGATATGAGATGCAATATCTCGCTTTAAGGAGCATTTGAACCCTATTGCTTCGATACGTAGATATCTGCAGACGCTATTTCCTAGCAAGGAAGTGTCGCATTTACATTCATTTGAAGTGTGGTCGAGGAATACATGACACTTCGCAAATCATATTATATCTTACCATGAAACATAGAAATGAGATGCGATATCGCGTTTTAAGTATAATAAGAACTCCATTGCTATGATACGTAGACATCTGCAAACGCTATTTCCTTGCAAGGAAGTGTCGCATTTACATTCATTTGAATCGTAGACGAGGAATGCATAACACTTCGCAAATCATATTATATCTTGCCATGAAACATAGAAATGAGGTGCGATATCGCGTTTTAAGAATCATAAGAACTCTATTGCTACGATACGTAGACATCTGCAAAAGCTATTTCCTAGCGAGGAAGTGTCGCATTCACATTCATTTGAAGTGTAGACGAGGAATACATAAAACTTCGCAAATCATGTTATATCTTACCATGAAACATAGAAATGAGATGCGATATCGCGTTTTAAGAATCATATGAACTCTATCGCTACGATACGTAGACATCTGCAGACGCTATTTCCTTGCAAGGAAGTGTCGCATTCACATTCATTTGAAGTGTAGACGAGGAATACATAACACTTCGCAAATCATGTTATATCTTACCATGAAACATAGAAATGAGATGCGATATCGCGTTTTAAGAATCATATGAGCTCTATTGCTACGATACGTAGACATCTGCAAACGCTATTTCCCTGCAAGGAAGTGTCGCATTTACTTTCATTTGAATCGTAGACGAGGAATGCATAACACTTCGCAATGAATGTTATATCTTATCATGAAACATAGAAGTGAGATGCGATATCGCGTTCTAAGAAGCATTAGAACACTATTGCTACGATAGGTAGACATTTGCAATCGCTATTTCCTTGCAAGGAAGTGTCGCATTTACATTCATTTGAAGTGTAGAGGAGGAATACACAACACTTCGCAAATCGTATTACATCTTACCATGAAACATAGAAATGAGATCCGATATCGCGTTTTAAGAAGCATTAGAACTCTATTGCTACGTTACCTAGACACCTGCAGACGCTATTTCCTAGCAAGGAAGTGTCGCATTTACATTCATTTGAAGTGTAGACGAGGAATACATAACACTTCGCAAATCATATTATATCTTACCATGAAACATAGAAATGAGATACGGTATCGTGTTTTAAGAATCAGAAGAACACTATTGCTACGATACGTAGACATCTGCAAACGCTATTTCCTAGCGAGGAAGTGTCACATTTACATTCATTTGAATCGTAGACGATAAATGCATAACACTTCGCGAATCATATTATATCTTGCGATGAAACATAGAAACGAGATGCGATATCGCGTTTTAAGAAGCATTAGAAATCTATTGCTACGATACGTAGACATCTGCAAACGCTATATCTTTGCAAGGAAGTGTCGCATTTACATTAATTTGAAGTGTAGACGAGGAATACATAAAACTTCGCAATTCATATTATGTCTTACCATGAAACATAGAAATGAGATGCGATATCGCGTTTTGAGAATCATAAGAACTCTATTGCTACGATAGGTTGACATCTGCAAACGCTAATTCCTTGCAAGGGAGTGTCGCATTTACATTTATTTGAAGTGTAGACGAGGAATGCATAACACTTCGCAAATCATATTATATCTTACCATGAAACATAGAAATGAGATGCGATATCGCGTTTTAAGAAGCATTAGAAATCTATTGCTACGATACGTAGACATCTGCAACCGCTATTTCCTTGCAAGGAAGTGTCGCATTTACATTGATTTGAAGTGTAGACGAGGAATATATAACACTTCGCAAATCATGTTATATCTTACCATGAAACAAAAAAATGAGATGCGATATCGCGTTTTAAGAATCATATGAACTCTATTGCTACGATACGTAGACATCTGCAATCGCTATTTCCTTGCAAGGAAGTGTTGCATTTACGTTCATTTGAATCGTAGACGAGGAATGCATAACACTTCGCAATGAATATTATATCTTATCATGAAACATAGATATGAGATGCAATATCTCGCTTTAAGAAGCATTTGAACCCTATTGCTTCGATACGTAGATATCTGCAGACGCTATTTCCTAGCAAGGAAGTGTCGCACTTACATTCATTTGAAGTGTGGACAAGGAATACATAACACTTCGCAAATCATATTATATCTTACCATGAAACATAGAAATGAGATGCGATATCGTGTTTTAAGAATCATAAGAACTCCATTGCTACGATACGTAGACATCTACAAACGCTATTTCCTTGCAAGGAAGTTTCGCATTTACATTCATTGGAAGTGTAGACGAGGAATACATAACACTTCGCAAATCATATAATATCTTACCATGAATCATAGAAATGAGATGCGATATCGCGTTTTAAGAAGCATTAGTACTCTATTGCTACGATACCTAGACAACTGCAGACGCTTTTTCCTAGCAAGGAAGTGTCGCATTTACATTCATTTGAAGTGTAGACGAGGAATACATGACACTTCGCAAATCATATTATATCTTACCATGAAACATAGAAATGTGATGCGATATCGCGTTTTAAGAAGCATTAGAACTCTATTGCTACGATACCTAGACATCTGCAGTCGCTACTTCCTAGCAAGGAAGTGTCGCATTTACATTCATTTGAAGTGTAGACGAGGAATACATGACACTTCGCAAATAATATTATATCTTACCATGAAACATAGAAATGAGATGCGATATCGCGTTTTATGAATCATAAGAACACTATTAGTACGATACGTAGACTTCTACAAACGCTATTTCCTTGCAAGGAAGTGTCGCATTTACATTCATTTGAAGTGTAGACGAGGAATACATAACACTTCGCAAATCATATTATATCTTACCACGAAACATAGAAATGGGATGCGATATCGCGTTTTAAGAATCATAAGAACTCTATTGCTACGATACGTAGACATCTGCAAACGCTATTTTCTAGCGAGGAAGTGTCGCATTCACATTCATTTGAAGTGTAGACGAGGAATACATAAAACTTCGCAAATCATGTTATATCTTACCATGAAACATAGAAATGAGATGCGATATCGCGTTTTAAGAATCATATGAACTCTATCGCTACGATACGTAGACATCTGCAGACGCTATTTCCTTGCAAGGAAGTGTCGCATTTACATTCATTTGAATGGTAGACGAGGAATGCATAACACTTCGCAAATCATATTATATCTTACCATGAAACATAGAAATGAGATGCGATACCGCGTTTTAAGAATCATAAGAACGCTATTGCTACGATACGTAGACATCTGCAAACGCTATTTCCTAGCGAGGAAGTGTCGCATTTACATTCATTTGAAGTGTAGACGAGGAATACATGACACTTCGCAAATCATATTATATCTTACCATGAAACATAGAAATGAGATGCGATATCGCGTTTTAAGAAACATTAGAAATCTATTGCTACGATACGTAGACATCTGCAAACGCTATTTCCTAGCGAGGAAGTGTCGCATTCACTTTCCTTTGAAGTGTAGACGAGGAATACATAACACTTCGCAAATCATATTATATCTTACCATGAAGCATAGAATTGAGATGCAATATCGCGTTTTAAATATCATAAGAACTCTATTGCTACGATACGTAGACATCTGCAGACGCTATCTCCTTGCAAGCAAGTGTCGCATTTACATTCATTTGAAGTGTAGACGAGGAATACATGACACTTCGCAAATCATATTATATCTTACCATGAAACATAGAAATGAGATGCGATATCGCGTTTTAAGAATCATAAGAACCCTATTGATACGATACGTAGACATCTGCAAACGCTATTTCCTTGCAAGGAAGTGTCGCATTTACATTCATTTGAATCGTAGACGAGGAATGCATAACACTTCGCAATGAATATTATATCTTATCATGAAACATATATATGAGATGCAGTATCTCGTTCTAAGAAGCATTTGAACTCTATTACTTCGATACGTAGACATCTGCAATCGCTATTTCCTTGCGAGGAAGTGTTCGCATTTACATTCATTTGAAGTGTAGACGAGGAATACATGACACTTCGCAAATCATATTATATCTTACCACGAAACATAGAAATGAGATGCGATATCGCGTTTTAAGAAGCATTAGAAATCTATTGCTACGATACGTAGACATCTGCAAACGCTATTTCTTTGCAAGGAAGTGTCGCATTTACATTATTTTGAAGTGTAGACGAGGAATACATAACACTTCGCAAATTATATTATATCTTACCATGAAACATAGAAATGAGATGCGATATCGCGTTTTAGGAAGCATTAGAACTCTATCGCTACGATACCTAGACATCTGCAGACGCTATTTCCTAGCAAGGAAGTGTCGCATTTACATTCAATTGAAGTGTAGACGAGGAATACATAACACTTCGCAAATCATATAATATCTTACCATGAAACATAGAAATGAGATGCGATATCGCGTTTTAGGAAGCATTAGAACTCTATTGCTACGATACCTAGACATTTGCAGACGCTATTTCCTTGCTAGGAAGTGTCGCATTTACATTCATTTGTAGTGTAGACGAGGAATACATAAAACTTCGCAATTCATATTATGTCTTACCATGAAACATAGAAATGAGATGCGATATCGCGTTTTCAGAATCATAAGAACTCTATTGCTACGATACGTAGAAATCTGCAAACCCTATTTCCTTGCAAGGAAGTGTCGCATTTACATTGATTTGAAGTGTAGACGAGGAATATATAACACTTCGCAAATCATACTATATCTTACCATGAAACATAGAAAAGAGATGCGATATCGCATTTTAAGAAGCATTAGAAATCTATTGCTACGATACGTAGACATCTGCAAACGCTATATCCTAGCGAGGAAGTGTCGCATTCACATTCATTTGAAGTGTAGACAAGGAATACACAACACTTCGCAAATCATATTATATCTTACCATGAAACATAGAAATGAGATGCGATATCGCGTTTTAAGGAGCATTAGATCTCTATTGCTACGATAGGTTGACATCTGCAAACGCTAATTCCTTGCAAGGGAGTGTCGCATTTACATTCATTTGAAGTGTAGACGAGGAATACATAACACTTCGCAAATCATATTATATCTTACCATGAAACATAGAATTCAGATGCGATATCGCGTTTTAAGAATCATAAGAACTCCATTGCTACGATACGTAGACATCTGCAAAAGCTACTTCCTTGCTATGAAGTGTCGCATTTACATTCATTTGAAGTGTAGACGAGGAATATATAACACTTCGCAAATCATGTTATATCTTACCATGAAACAAAGAAATGAGATGCGATATCGCGTTTTAAGAATCATATGAAGTCTATTGCTACGATACGTAGACATCTGCAATCGCTATTTCCTTGCAAGGAAGTGTTGCATTTACGTTCATTTGAATCGTAGACGAGGAATGCATAACACTTCGCAATGAATATTATATCTTATCATGAAACATAGATATGAGATGCAATATCTCGCTTTAAGAAGCATTTGAACCCTATTGCTTCGATACGTAGATATCTGCAGACGCTATTTCCTAGCAAGGAAGTGTCGCACTTACATTCATTTGAAGTGTGGACGAGGAATACATAACACTTCGCAAGTCATATTATATCTTACCATGAAACATAGAAATGAGATGCGATATCGTGTTTTAAGGATCTTAAGAACTCCATTGCTACGATACGTAGACATCTACAAACGCTATTTCCTAGCGAGGAAGTGTCGCATTCACATTCATTTGAAGTGTAGACGAGGAATACATAACACTTCGCAAATCATATTATATCTTACCATGAAACATAGAAATGAGATGCGATATCGCGTTTTAAGAAGCATTAGAAATCTATTGCTACGATACGTAGACATCTGCAAACGCTATTTCCTTGCTAGGAAGTGTCGCATTTACATTCATTTGAAGTGTTGACGAGGAATACATGACACTTCGCAAATCATGTTATATCTTACCATGAAGCAAAAAAATGAGATGCGATATCGCGTTTTAAGAATCATATGAACTCTATTGCTACGATACGTAGACATCTGCAATCGCTATTTCCTTGCAAGGAAGTGTTGCACTTACGTTCATTTGAATCGCAGACGAGGCATGCATAACACTTCGCAATGAATATTATATCTTATCATGAAACATAGATATGAGATGCAATATCTCGCTTTAAGGAGCATTTGAACCCTATTGTTTCGATACGTAGATATCTGCAGACGCTATTTCCTAGCAAGGAAGTGTCGCATTTACATTCATTTGAAGTGTGGTCGAGGAATACATGACACTTCGCTAATCATATTATATCTTACCATGAAACATAGAAATGAGATGCGATATCGCGTTTTAAGTATAATAAGAACTCCATTGCTACGATACGTAGACATCTGCAAACGCGATTTCCTAGCGAGGAAGTGTCGCATTCACATTCATTTGAAGTGTAGACAAGGAATACATAACACTTCGCAAATCATGTTATATCTTACCATGAAACATAGAAATGAGATGCGATATCGCATTTTAAGGAGCATTAGATCTCTATTGCTACGATAGGTTGACATCTGCAAACGCTAATTCCTTGCAAGGGAGTGTCGCATTTACATTCATTTGAAGTGTAGACGAGGAATGCATAACACTTCGCAAATCATATTATATCTTACCATGAAACATAGAAATGAGATGCGATATCGTGTTTTAAGGATCTTAAGAACTCCATTGCTACGATACGTAGACATCTACAAACGATATTTCCTAGCGAGGAAGTGTCGCATTCACATTCATTTGAAGTGTAGACGAGGAATACCTAACACTTCGCAAATCATATTATATCTTACCATGAAACATAGAAATGAGATGCGATTTCGCGTTCTAAGAAGCATTAGAAATCTATTGCTACGATGCGTAGGCATCTGCAAACGCTATTTCCTAGCGAGGAAGTGTCGCATTCACATTCATTTGAAGTGTAGACGAGGAATACATAACACTTCGCAAATCATGTTATATCTTACCATGAAACATAGAAATGAGATGCGATATCGCGTTTTAAGTATAATAAGAACTCCATTGCTACGATACGTAGACATCTGCAAACGCGATTTCCTAGCGAGGAAGTGTCGCATTCACATTCATTTGAAGTGTAGACAAGGAATACATAACACTTCGCAAATCATGTTATATCTTACCATGAAACATAGAAATGAGATGCGATATCGCATTTTAAGGAGCATTAGATCTCTATTGCTACGATAGGCTGACATCTGCAAACGCTATTTCCTTGCTAGGAAGTGTCGCATTTACATTCATTTGAAGTGTAGACGAGGAATACATGACACTTCGCAAATCATGTTATATCTTACCATGAAACATAGAAATGAGATGCGATTTCGCGTTCTAAGAAGCATTAGAAATCTATTGCTACGATGCGTAGGCATCTGCAAACGCTATTTCCAAGCGAGGAAGTGTCGCATTCACATTCATTTGAAGTGTAGACGAGGAATACATAACACTGCGCAAATCATGTTATATCTTACCATGAAACATAGAAATGAGATGCGATATCGCGTTTTAAGAATCATATGAACACTATCGCTACGATACGTAGACATCTGCAGACGCTATTTCCTTGCAAGGAAGTGTCGCATTTACATTCATTTGAATCGTAGACGAGGAATGCATAACACTTCGCAAATCATATTATATCTTACCATGAAACATAGGAATGAGATGCGATATCGCGTTTTAAGAATCATATGAACTCTATCGCTACGATACGTAGACATCTGGAGACGCTATTTCCTTGCTAGGAAGTGTCGCATTTACATTCATTTGAAGTGTAGACGAGGAATACATGACACTTCGCAAATCATGTTATATCTTACCATGAAACAAAAAAATGAGATGCGATATCGCGTTTTAAGAATCATATGAACTCTATTGCTACGATACGTAGACATCTGCAATCGCTATTTCCTTGCAAGGAAGTGTTGCACTTACGTTCATTTGAATCGCAGACGAGGCATGCATAACACTTCGCAATGAATATTATATCTTATCATGAAACATAGATATGAGATGCAATATCTCGCTTTAAGGAGCATTTGAACCCTATTGCTTCGATACGTAGATATCTGCAGACGCTATTTCCTAGCAAGGAAGTGTCGCATTTACATTCATTTGAAGTGTGGTCGAGGAATACATGACACTTCGCAAATCATATTATATCTTACCATGAAACATAGAAATGAGATGCGATATCGCGTCTTAAGAAGCATTAGAACTCTATTGCAACGATACGTAGACATCTGGAAACGCTATTTCCTTGCAAGGAAGTGTCGCATTTACATTCATTTGAATCGTAGACGAGGAATGCATAACACTTCGCAAATCATATTATATCTTACCATGAAACATAGAAATGAGGTGCGATATCGCGTTTAAGAATCATAAGAACTCTATTGCTACGATACGTAGACATCTGCAAAAGCTATTTCCTAGCGAGGAAGTGTCGCATTCACATTCATTTGAAGTGTAGACGAGGAATACATAACACTTCGCAAATCATGTTATATCTTACCATGAAACATAGAAATGAGATGCGATATCGCGTTTTAAGAATCATATGAGCTCTATTGCTACGATACGTAGACATCTGCAAACGCTATTTCCCTGCAAGGAAGTGTCGCATTTACTTTCATTTGAATCGTAGACGAGGAATGCATAACACTTCGCAATGAATGTTATATCTTATCATGAAACATAGAAGTGAGATGCGATATCGCGTTCTAAGAAGCATTAGAACACTATTGCTACGATAGGTAGACATTTGCAATCGCTATTTCCTTGCAAGGAAGTGTCGGCATTTACATTCATTTGAAGTGTAGAGGAGGAATACACAACACTTCGCAAATCGTATTACATCTTACCATGAAACATAGAAATGAGATCCGATATCGCGTTTTAAGAAGCATCAGAACTCTATTGCTACGTTACCTAGACACCTGCAGACGCTATTTCCTAGCAAGGAAGTGTCGCATTTACATTCATTTGAAGTGTAGACGAGGAATACATAACACTTCGCAAATCATATTATATCTTACCATGAAACATAGAAATGAGATACGGTATCGTGTTTTAAGAATCAGAAGAACACTATTGCTACGATACGTAGACATCTGCAATCGCTATTTCCTAGCGAGGAAGTGTCACATTTACATTCATTTGATTCGTAGACGATAAATGCATAACACTTCGCGAATCATATTATATCTTGCGATGAAACATAGAAACGAGATGCGATATCGCGTTTTAAGAAGCATTAGAAATCTATTGCTACGATACGTAGACATCTGCAAACGCTATTTCTTTGCAAGGAAGTGTCGCATTTACATTAATTTGAAGTGTAGACGAGGAATACATAAAACTTCGCAATTCATATTATGTCTTACCATGAAACATAGAAATGAGATGCGATATCGCGTTTTGAGAAATCATAAGAACTCTATTGCTACGATACGTAGAAATCTGCAAACCCTATTTCCTTGCAAGGAAGTGTCGCATTTACATTGATTTGAAGTGTAGACGAGGAATATATAACACTTCGCAAATCATACTATATCTTACCATGAAACATAGAAAAGAGATGCGATATCGCGTTTTAAGAAGCATTAGAAATCTATTGCTACGGTACGTAGACATCTGCAAACGCTATTTCCTAGCGAGGAAGTGTCGCATTCACATTCATTTGAAGTGTAGACAAGGAATACATAACACTTCGCAAATCATATTAT
Organism: Xylocopa sonorina; assembly: GCF_050948175.1. Classification (NCBI taxonomy): domain Eukaryota; kingdom Metazoa; phylum Arthropoda; class Insecta; order Hymenoptera; family Apidae; genus Xylocopa; species Xylocopa sonorina. Next base: position 627,206 of record NW_027490294.1, read on the forward strand.
ATCTTACCATGAAACATAGAAATGAGAAGCGATATCGCGTTTTAAGCAGCATTAGATCTCTATTGCTACGATAGGTTGACATCTGCAAACGCTAATTCCTTGCAAGGGAGTGTCGCATTTACATTTATTTGAAGTGTAGACGAGGAATGCATAACACTTCGCAAATCATATTATATCTTACCATGAAACATAGAAATGAGAAGCGATATCGCGTTTTAAGAAGCATTAGAAATCTATTGCTACGATACGTAGACATCTGCAAACGCTATTTCCTTGCAAGGAAGTGGCGCATTTACATTGATTTGAAGTGTAGACGAGGAATATATAACACTTCGCAAATCATGTTATATCTTACCATGAAACAAAAAAATGAGATGCGATATCGCGTTTAAGAATCATATGAACTCTATTGCTACGATACGTAGACATCTGCAATCGCTATTTCCTTGCAAGGAAGTGTTGCATTTACGTTCATTTGAATCGTAGACGAGGAATGCATAACACTTCGCAATGAATATTATATCTTATCATGAAACATAGATATGAGATGCATATCTCGCTTTAAGGAGCATTTGAACCCTATTGCTTCGATACGTAGATATCTGCAGACGCTATTTCCTAGCAAGGAAGTGTCGCATTTACATTCATTGAAGTGTGGTCGAGGAATACATGACACTTCGCAAATCATATTATATCTTACCATGAAACATAGAAATGAGATGCGATATCGCGTTTTAAGTATAATAAGAACTCCATTGCTACGATACGTAGACATCTGCAAACGCTATTTCCTTGCAAGGAAGTGTCGCATTTACATTCATTTGAATCGTAGACGAGGAATGCATAACACTTCGCAAATCATATTATATCTTACCATGAAACATAGAAATGAGGTGCGATATCGCGTTTTAAGAATCATAAGAACTCTATTGCTACGATACGTAGACATCTGCAAAAGCTATTTCCTAGCGAGGAAGTGTCGCATTCACATTCATTTGAAGTGTAGACGAGGAATACATAAAACTTCGCAAATCATGTTATATCTTACCATGAAACATAGAAATGAGATGCGATATCGCGTTTTAAGAATCATATGAACTCTATCGCTACGATACGTAGACATCTGCAGACGCTATTTCCTTGCAAGGAAGTGTCGCATTCACATTCATTTGAAGTGTAGACGAGGAATACATAACACTTCGCAAATCATGTTATATCTTACCATGAAACATAGAAATGAGATGCGATATCGCGTTTTAAGAATCATATGAGCTCTATTGCTACGATACGTAGACATCTGCAAACGCTATTTCCCTGCAAGGAAGTGTCGCATTTACTTTCATTTGAATCGTAGACGAGGAATGCATAACACTTCGCAATGAATGTTATATCTTATCATGAAACATAGAAGTGAGATGCGATATCGCGTTCTAAGAAGCATTAGAACACTATTGCTACGATAGGTAGACATTTGCAATCGCTATTTCCTTGCAAGGAAGTGTCGCATTTACATTCATTTGAAGTGTAGAGGAGGAATACACAACACTTCGCAAATCGTATTACATCTTACCATGAAACATAGAAATGAGATCCGATATCGCGTTTTAAGAAGCATTAGAACTCTATTGCTACGTTACCTAGACACCTGCAGACGCTATTTCCTAGCAAGGAAGTGTCGCATTTACATTCATTTGAAGTGTAGACGAGGAATACATAACACTTCGCAAATCATATTATATCTTACATGAAACATAGAAATGAGATACTGTATCGTGTTTAAGAATCAGAAGAACACTATTGCTACGATACGTAGACATCTGCAAACGCTATTTCCTAGCGAGGAAGTGTCACATTTACATTCATTTGAATCGTAGACGATAAATGCATAACACTTCGCGAATCATATTATATCTTGCGATGAAACATAGAAACGAGGTGCGATATCGCGTTTTAAGAAGCATTAGAAATCTATTGCTACGATACGTAGACATCTGCAAACGCTATTTCTTTGCAAGGAAGTGTCCGCATTTACATTAATTTGAAGTGTAGACGAGGAATACATAAAACTTCGCAATTCATATTATGTCTTACCATGAAACATAGAAATGAGATGCGATATCGCGTTTTGAGAATCATAAGAACTCTATTGCTACGATAGGTTGACATCTGCAAACGCTAATTCCTTGCAAGGGAGTGTCGCATTTACATTTATTTGAAGTGTAGACGAGGAATGCATAACACTTCGCAAATCATATTATATCTTACCATGAAACATAGAAATGAGGTGCGATATCGCGTTTTAAGAAGCATTAGAAATCTATTGCTACGATACGTAGACATCTGCAACCGCTATTTCCTTGCAAGGAAGTGTCGCATTTACATTGATTTGAAGTGTAGACGAGGAATATATAACACTTCGCAAATCATGTTATATCTTACCATGAAACAAAAAAAATGAGATGCCGATATCGCGTTTTAAGAATCATATGAACTCTATTGCTACGATACGTAGACATCGCAATCGCTATTTCCTTGCAAGAGTGTTGCATTTACGTTCATTTGAATCGTAGACGAGGAATGCATAACACTTCGCAATGAATATTATATCTTATCATGAAACATAGATATGAGATGCAATATCTCGCTTAAGAAGCATTTGAACCCTATTGCTTCGATACGTAGATATCTGCAGACGCTATTTTCCTAGCAGGAAGTGTCGCACTTACATTCATTTGAAGTGTGGACGAGGAATACATACACTTCGCAAATCATATTTATATCTTACCATGAAACATAGAAATGAGATGCGATATCGTGTTTTAAGAATCATAAGAACTCCATTGCTACGATACGTAGACATCTACAAACGCTATTTCCTTGCAAGGAAGTTTCGCATTTACATTCATTGGAAGTGTAGACGAGGAATACATAACACTTCGCAAATCATATAATATCTTACCATGAATCATAGAAATGAGATGCGATATCGCGTTTTAAGAAGCATTAGTACTCTATTGCTACGATACCTAGACAACTGCAGACGCTTTTTCCTAGCAGGAAGTGTCGCATTTACATTCATTTGAAGTGTAGACGAGGAATACATGACACTTCGCAAATCATATTATATCTTACCATGAAACATAGAAATGTGATGCGATATCGCGTTTTAAGAAGCATTAGAACTCTATTGCTACGATACCTAGACATCTGCAGTCGCTACTCCTAGCAAGGAAGTGTCGCATTTACATTCATTTGAAGTGTAGACGAGGATACATGACACTCGCAAATAATATTATATCTTACCATGAAACATAGAAATGAGATGCGATATCGCGTTTTATGAATCATAAGAACACTATTAGTACGATACGTAGACTTCTGCAAACGCTATTTCCTTGCAAGGAAGTGTCGCATTTACATTCATTGAAGTGTTGACGAGGAATACATGACACTTCGCAAATCATGTTATATCTTACCATGAAGCAAAAAAATGAGATGCGATATCGCGATTAAGAATCATATGAACTCTATTGCTACGATACGTAGACATCTGCAATCGCTATTTCTTGCAAGGAAGTGTTGCACTTACGTTCATTTGAATCGCAGACGAGGCATGCATAACACTTCGCAATGAATATTATATCTTATCATGAAACATAGATATGAGATGCAATATCTCGCTTTAAGGAGCATTTGAACCCTATTGTTTCGATACGTAGATATCTGCAGACGCTATTTCCTAGCAAGGAAGTGTCGCATTTACATTCATTTGAAGTGTGGTCGAGGAATACATGACACTTCGCTAATCATATTATATCTTACCATGAAACATAGAAATGAGATGCGATATCGCGTTTTAAGTATAATAAGAACTCCATTGCTACGATACGTAGACATCTGCAAACGCGATTTCCTAGCGAGGAAGTGTCGCATTCACATTCATTTGAAGTGTAGACAAGGAATACATAACACCTTCGCAAATCATGTTATATCTTACCATGAAACATAGAAATGAGATGCGATATCGCATTTTAAGGAGCATTAGATCTCTATTGCTACGATAGGTTGACATCTGCAAACGCTAATTCCTTGCAAGGGAGTGTCGCATTTACGTTCATTTGAAGTGTAGACGAGGAATGCATAACACTCGCAAATCATATTATATCTTACCATGAAACATAGAAATGAGATGCGATATCGTGTTTTAAGGATCTTAAGAACTCCATTGCTACGATACGTAGACATCTACAAACGATATTTCCTAGCGAGGAAGTGTCGCATTCACATTCATTTGCATTCATTTGAAGTGTAGACGAGGAATACCTAACACTTCGCAAATCATATTATATCTTACCATGAAACATAGAAATGAGATGCAATTTCGCGTTCTAAGAAGCATTAGAAATCTATTGCTACGATGCGTAGGCATCTGCAAACGCTATTTCCTAGCGAGGAAGTGTCGCATTCACATTCATTTGAAGTGTAGACGAGGAATACATAACACTTCGCAAATCATGTTATATCTTACCATGAAACATAGAAATGAGATGCGATAACGCGTTTTAAGTATAATAAGAACTCCATTGCTACGATACGTAGACATCTGCAAACGCGATTTCCTAGCGAGGAAGTGTCGCATTCACATTCATTTGAAGTGTAGACAAGGAATACATAACACTTCGCAAATCATGTTATATCTTACCATGAAACATAGAAATGAGATGCGATATCGCATTTTAAGGAGCATTAGATCTCTATTGCTACGATAGGTTGACATCTGCAAACGCTATTTCCTTGCTAGGAAGTGTCGCATTTACATTCATTTGAAGTGTAGACGAGGAATACATGACACTTCGCAAATCATGTTATATCTTACCATGAAACATAGAAATGAGATGCGATTTCGCGTTCTAAGAAGCATTAGAAATCTATTGCTACGATGCGTAGGCATCTGCAAACGCTATTTCCTAGCGAGGAAGTGTCGCATTCACATTCATTTGAAGTGTAGACGAGGAATACATAA